>NC_039291.1:15488346-15555694 GCF_003368295.1 Carassius auratus | reverse complement strand
TCACAGAAACACACCATAATGAGATTTAAATCACTGTTTCTTTATATACGTGTTTTGAAAGTTTGCTTCACTTGACTTACTTGATTTGATCTTTAAAGATGCCTATTCAGAGGGAACTCCTTACTAAATACATTAAAATAAAATAAAGGCAGACAAAGACACTTGAGACAAAACAACTTTCCAGGCCTTGAAAAAGTTGTATATATTAAGCTTGCTATTCTCACGGTAAAACATAATGGGAAGTAACTCGGTACATGCTATCTGACTATAACCTGCTCATCTGTAGGCCAGTTTTCGGAAGCACGTATGATGTTTCACACTTTTCCAATCTGTTTGTTGAATGTATAATTAGACTTGCATCTCGTCAGCTGAATGGCCTTGATGTGAACTGCCAAAGACTGCATATGTTGGAGGAATCGACAGGCCATTGAGATATCAGAAACAGGTTAACCATCGTGGTCTTCAACTTGGACCAAGCAAAGCTTGAACATTTCATGTGAGGCTTTTGGCTGAAGCTATTCCCCAGTGATGGATAAAACAGGACTGATTCAAAAGGTTCAAAGAAGTGATCATTCATAAGGAACATCACTGAATTAGCATGTTCTTGAACAGAACATCAACTGAACAGTAATGGGATAAAGACTTTAGTTCTGCTTTACAATCAAATCCAGAGGCAAATATCCTGCTCTGTTGCAAGGCAGTTTAAAGATGCTCTGAATGTTTACAGATTTTGAGTGAGGTCTGGCCAATATTATCTACAAATAAAGTGAACGGAGCCCATTTGTAAAACATTGGATATGCATTTCCAGTAGTATAGTCAAAACGACATGAACAATACATGTTTAGATGATTTTTAGTGTGAAAATCATCCACTTTTTCAGCTTAAAGTTACTTCCTGTATTACAACTTTGTTGCCCTGACAATGCCTAAATCTCTACAACCCAAAAATCAACGTAAAAAAAAAACATTGTTTTAAACCACTCTGCAGATTTACAAATATACACAAGTATGTTTAATGTAAATTTATAAGATTATACGCTTCAAATATTTCCATTGTAAGTTTTTAGAAAAGAAAGCTAATCCCATGAACAAGAACAAACGGAGACATGTACCTGTCCAAAACCTGCCGCTATGAAAGTAAAGGCTTGTTCACACCAGTACAATTATTAACTCTTTCCTTGTCACTGACAGAATTTAACAGCTTTCCATGTTTTCACTGTTATATGGTAGGTGGCGCTATTTCACACCTTCTGAAAGAGTACGTAATGTCTGGATTAAAACTAATGTCCTATGTAAGCAGATGCATATGTTAAATAATGATCAACAAACAATATACAGCATATAAAGCAAAAGAAATATCGAGCCAGGAAGTGGACTGCAAGATTTAGGAGTGTTGATGGAAGCGATCGACTCCATCTCTGCTTTGAACTGTGTTCTGAATCCAATCTGGACATAGTCTTTGACAAAAATGCGATTGTCTCCGATTTTTGCTCAAAAGGCTGCTTTTTCAACAACAACAAAAATATTATTGTTTATAAAATAATAATAATAATAATAATAATATAAAATAGACATAAATATAATAAATACAAATTATTAAAAAAAGCTCAATAAAAAGATATACTATGTCTTTTTGACATTTTGCATGTCCAGATCTTCATATAATAAAATATCCTGGGAGCTATGAATTTTTTATTTTTATTTTGTGAAAATTATGAAAAATGTTGGCAGTTGGCAAAAAAAGAAAAGAAAAAGAAAAAGAAACTCTGCCACAGAAAGGCACGAAATTACCACCAAATTGTAGTTTTATGTAACAGAAGCAGCTCTGGGCATGTGAACAAATGCGCAAATCTTATTGGTTGGCCAGTTTTCTTTGCAGTGCAATGTAAAAGAGATAAAGAGTAAAAAATTGGTCTCACTGATGGCAGATGGCAGGACATCCAGGTCTTTGATGCAAGTCTATGGGATTTTTCTGCCCATTACATGCTATGCCTACCAAAATATTAAAGTATGATTGCTTACAGAAGAAATAGCACATCTCCTCCCAACACGTTGCATGACTTGAGGACTTAAACCATAAGTTTGGTCTAATAATTGGATGTTCAGACAACATGGACAAGCAGTTTCCCACCACCCTGGTCATTAATGAAGTGCCCCACTGAAACACACTCAAGATCTGCCTTCACATCCTCAGTAGAGGAGACTCTAGAGCATATGGGTCTTTACCGAGCATGTGCGACCACGGCTTGTCCTCCTTCTGGAGAGTTCACCAAGAAAAACAAAAACACCCAAAGGACCTCCTCCAAGGCCTACAAAAAATCTGCTGCAAGGACATTCGATCCGTCCCATTCTGCTCTCCACAGCTCATAGATCATACACACAGTAGAAATATAAGAGAAAAAGCAATACTAGAGGCAAACTAGTGTGTTTTACATCCCTCCCAAGCAGTATTTCAGCAGTCAGACCCAGTCCAGCAGATCTGGTCTGTTTTACACCTAATCATTGGCTTAACTCCATCCGATTTCCATCATGGCACTGCAGTATCATTTAGCACCTTGAAATATAGACTATCAAAAGTTCTCGAGCAACTTGCCTGGAACACCAAAGATTGAAACTTAAGGACATGTGCACGGCAGACATGCTGAAACTCTTGCAGATCACACAAATCACAGACAAACAGTCATAACGGGTTGCAAGATGTTCTGGGAAGGCCCCCTGCTCTACATAGTTATGACAAGAAGCAAATAGTGGCAACTGCTGTAATGTGGTCATGGACATCTGGAGGGCTGACTGACTAAACCCTCTGATTTGGAAAGAGAGGGATTGATGAGGTAATGCTATGCTGTCCAGATTCGGTCCGTAGATTCAGGTTCAACCAGAGAGAAAGCCATGAACTGTTATCCCCAAGCACCTCGTAAAAGTTTCTTGTTTAGGAACCTCGGGGTTAACATTGCATCCCTCTTCAGAGAGGTGTTGAATCAGGTTGCAATAAGGTTCGATCCTATGAGGTTCTACCAAACTTGGCTCCGTCAAAACGCAGCTCCTGCTCGTGTGTCGGTTCAGTCAGAGGGTAAGGACTTACATGCTTTCACAGTTGTGTTTTTAATGATTGAGAAGTTCATACCAACAGGGTGCCTCCTTTGAAGAGTCCCAACACAACCTAACATGACAGAGACAGGTCTAGATGAAACACTGAGAACATAACACGGGAACCAAAGCCACACTTTTGACCGAATGAAGCCTTTACTTTTCATTGCCCAGTGCATTCATAATACTCGACAGCTGACAGCTGCCTGGAGATTGGCTCACTTCAAAATTAATGTTCTGTCATCATTAACTCATTCCAAACCTTTGACTTTCTTTCTTCTGTAAAACGTGTTTTTTATCCTTCAATGGAAGTCAATGGGTTCCAATGTTGTTTCGATCCCGATGCTCCACAAAACATCTTCTTTTAAGTTCTGCAGAAGAGAGGTCTGTAACAACACAAGGGTGTATTTTAAGAGTGAAATTGCTTGGTGCAATAAAGCAGGAAATTATCACAAATTACTTTAAAAAAATAAGAACAGTTAGCCACATGGCAGGCTCATTCCTCCATGCACATGAACACATTTAATCTAACATACATACTGCTCAACAGCTTCTACAGTCTCGTGTAAACATGGCTGAAACCTCAGTGTTTGTTTTAATTCAACTTCAGAGAACATGCTTTAGATCATGTTTGAGTTGTGATGTTGAGTTTGTTAGGGTCAATTCGACAGAAACAGATCTTAAGAATGCACACATAAAAACTGTTTTAACAGTAGCACAGCAAAAGTAGACTGCGGATAACATCAAAATTGGTATAATTAAATATATGTCATTACTGTTGTTCCTCATACAAACAAATCAGATGTACACAGCAAACATCAGACAAATTATGCTAGTAAGGCTACACATTGCTAAATTTTCCTTCAAGCCAAGTTTTACATTTGACGTATGGAGAATTAGCAGGGTCTCTTCAATATGTGCAAGGCATTTTGAAATATTACGCTAGTAGACGGAGAGTCTGGAGACAAGTGACTGTCATTGAATCATTGACTCGACTGATTAATTCAAAACCACTGATTCGTTCAAGAACAAAAAAAAGTGATCTGCTGAATTCAGAGCTGCATATAGCATAATACTCTTAATACTTCTGCCAAATGGCAAACATAGTAAGAGTAGTATGCAAGTATGTGGTTCTGAATTGTTCCTAAACGAATCAGTGGTTTTGAATAAATCAGTCAATGATTCAATGGCACTTGATTCGATCATGCATGACAGTCGATCCTGAATTGGCTTCATTTAGAACTATTTTTGCTGATGGAGAAAGTTGAATATACTCCAAAATTGTAAGTTACTCAATATTAACTTGTTTATTGAACTGTTATAGTAAAGCAATATCACATTCACTAACATGCTGATCCACTGCGAACCAAATAAACGCATATGCTTTCGTCCAAATTCTGTCTTGATGGAGAAAATGGTCATTTAACTGTTTCGAAGACAGAGAGATCATTCATTAGTATTCCATCCGAACGTAGATCCTATAATTGTTTGCTTCATAGAATGTTTAGCCAGTTCCCAGTGAAATATGAAGGAAATGTCACTAAGAAATGGATATACCAGCAAACTGCATTCGCATAAACTGCACACTCCCGCATCAAGTTACAACATTTGACTTACCGTACCTTTTAATCCACAGCAAAATAAATCTACCATACCCTCCCACATCTCTGAAGCTGAAAGTCTTTGGCAATGAAATCGGTGTGAATCAGAGGAAGTTGATTAATATGTTTTCCTTGGGCTGAACTGTCCAATCTGCTGTTATTTAGTGCTAGTCATCAGTAATCAGTTCTGTCACTTGGCTTCACTTAAAACCCCATTACTCCTCAGTGCAGGTCTCTGAAGCCTAGTTTAACAATTTTCCACTCATGCTTTTATTGTCTGTACAAGAGAAGATTGACAGTGACACCTCACACAGATCTGTATGATGAGAAAAATATGAAGAGGGACTGTTCGTAATCTAGAAGTTTACAAACAGCTGTTAATAACAGGAGCCCATGACGGAGAGAAAGTTAGGGATGATGATGATGATGATGATGATGATAGATTCAAAAGTTGTCAAGGCAAACTCCATGTTGGACTACAGAGGAAATGTTCAGTTCTGTACAGTATGTTTACATAGTACATTAAAGTATTTAAAAAGAAAACCTCAATGCAACTCTTTGAAAGAGGTAGAAAAAAAAGAAAAGTGGCACGGCAAAGTGGGTTAATAATCCCCTGTGCTAACAGCTCTGGTCTCATGGTTTGTTATTCGTCCTTGAACAATCTGTAGAGAAGCCACATCTCAAACACACGGGGAGCCAAAGTAAACTGTCCGGGGACAACCATTCCTCGCCAGGCCTGAACTTATAGTGTGTGTTTTGAACCACATCCCAAACGAGGAATGTGAGCATTTTAACTACTTTAGCTAAGCACCTCATGAAATTCTCTCTCATGTCGACCATTAATAAAGAGCTAAATTTAGCTATTCAAAAGGTGAGAAATCTATAGGTGTTGAATTTATCTTGAAAAACAGAGACAGGAGACTCATTTTAAGATGGCAAAGCGATCCCTAAAGCAGTCCCAATTTGAGATGTTTCATTGAGCATTATCTTCAGTAGGCTCAGAGTTTTTATTAGTGTCATAGTGTCATTTAAATAAACTCTCAAATATCCCCTGATGTTCAGATGAGCGAGGGTGGTCTATGTCCTGTTCCTCTTTCCAGCTGAACGACGGGATGCCTCACAGATTGTGGAAAACAGGTGAAGGCTGCAGGTGTTCAGAATGTGTTCACTACCAAACTTCGACAGTCCTGAGAAATGCTAAGTCTTTCAAAATCAACAAGTACTTTTGTACTTAATACTTAAGAGGAACATCATCCTTCTTATATTTGAAAAGGTCCAACAAAAATGGACCTTAAGGCCCGAATTATATGAGTGATGGAAGGATGGTTGGCACAAGACATTCCCAGCATTTTAATGGTTTGGTTTGGGCATTTTATGGTTTGGTTCGAGACTTTCCCACACTTTGGAAAGCTAGTCAGTGTTCAATCTTAAACAGAGAAGAAGTGTTCAAGCTAAAAGTACGATATGTTCTCTGTTAAACTCCGCTGGGCATTATTTTCCATTTTTAGACATGAAAATGTACTTGTTGTAATTGCATTAAAATAAATATATACTTATCATTTTGAAAATGAATTATTTGCTGGTTTCAGAAGTGGCAATAATTGTGTATAAATAATAAAAAATACTAAATTATCCACTGACCGAAAATTTGCCAAGAGATGATAAAGAGAAGAGAAAGCCTTTTATTTGCTTCCATCTCTTTCTTAGATTTAATTGAAGTTTAGATTACCATTTTTACATTGCAGTTCTTAAAGATTTAGGGTAAGTTGCTCCATTTTATTTACTTAAATAATTATGTCCAAATAATCCCTGCTTTATTTAAATTCAAATTTTTTGTTTGTGTGAGTGTTGATTTTAGACCATGTACTACCATGGGATCATATTTAAATATAATGCAATCTTAGTATGTATATTTTTATGTTTGTAGTAGAACCCAGAAAAGCGAGTTCTTTTACTAAAATTACCACACCCAAAAATATGGTGAACTGCCTCCACAACACACACATACAGTATATGGTTTCCCACAGTGTAAGAGCTGGACGTTAAAAATGCCAAGGCTTTGCCAGTCGTCCAGGCATTATGTGTTTTTGGGCCATATTCATACTTGGAGAAAGCACACATCTCCTGACTCACAGTATGAAATATCCTGACATTTCAGACACACTCACATGTGTTTGTTATCCTGTGGGAAGCGCCATCCCACACAAGTGGATTTCATCCTTTCCTAAAGGCATAAATATAGAGGGATTCGAGGGCTTTACATTGTGTGTGAGTGTTTGTGCATATACACACTTCTGAATATTGTTCACAAAAACAAATCACTCTGACTGACCTTCATCTGGATGTAAACTTTTTAACAGAAAAAAGATGTACATGTTTTCCAGAAGGCAAAATAAGTTCAATTTACCCAGACCAAATTAAAAAAAAGTTTTCACCCCCAGCTCTTAATGCATCACGTTTTCTTCTGGAGCATCAGTGAATGTTAGAAACTTCTGTAGTTATAGTAATAGTTGTGCAATTGTCCCTCAATAGTTGTCAGTGTGAAAAGATGAATCTCAAAAGCATTGCTGGAAAGGGTTAAAATACACAAAAGACACTTGAAAACCAAAGAATAAGTGGGAGCTGAAGGATTTTTCTGAAGAACTGCAGCAGTTGAACGGTTTAGGACAAACAAGGGACTCATCAACAACAAAAAACACAGCCGTGGATCACCCAGGTATACAGTATTGAAAACCAAGTGTTTGTCAACTTTTAAACGGAGTCATTTTTTAAAATCTAACTGTTATATCATATTCAGGTCTATACTACATAAGAAAACAACATGCATTTTGTACGATCCCTCTTACTTTGGTTAAATGAACATTATGCAGTTCCTGAAACTGATGTTTTCTACCACAACTGTCCACCCTAAAATGACTTTCTTATTCAAATGACGTAGTGTTGCGACACATCAGAAGAGGTTATATCCATTTGCAACTTTACTGAGAGTACTCAGACAAAACAGGGTCAAATATCGGCAAGGCAGGACAATAAATACCAGTCAGTAGTTAACCGGGCAAGAGATCAGGGCAGGTAGCTAACAATCAGAGTCTAACAGAACAATCCAAGTCAGGGACTAATGGACATGGGTATAACACTCAGAAATGATATCCAGGGCAAATCAAGACTTCACAAAGAGTCTGTGTAATGGTGTGACTTATATGTGAGTCAGTAAATGAGGTGCAGGTGTAGTTGTGTAATCAGTCCCAGGTATGAGGGATGATGGGAAATGGAGTCTGTATTAGAGATTGCTAATATTCAGGGGACAGTTCCCTCTGGTGGTGTGGAGGAGGCGGTACAGAGCCTCCTCTGTAACACATACAGTACCTTGTCGAAGGTCATGTTAACATAATTATCTAGCACTATTCCACTCAGTAACACCCTTCCTTTTACAATTCAATCAAAGTCCCACCCTCTATTATCCCTTTGAATGTTCTGTTTCACTTGTGAAAACTTCACATTATAAAAACTAATGCTGTTTTATGTTGACTTTAAACAGCGGCTAGATCCTTAGCAACTAGCTTAGTTCCCTCACTGGCTCCCGATCACATGCAAAGGTCAGTGCCGTGTGCTTAACATTTCAACTTTTTTATGTGTTCACATTATTCCTTTGTTAAGTTTAGGGGGCAAGAGTTTCCAATGATTTCACACACATCTTAACCATCTAAGCATAGCTCTTAGTATTGACTTTAACCTCATTTTAATTTCACTCATGTTTTGACCAACCTTCACTGAACCACACAAACTGGCTGCTTTACACACACACTATGCCGCCCTCATTAACATCCGACGTTGCTTAGCAAAATGTTTTAATGATATTCATTGTTCCACCTGTCTGAGCCAAGAAACTATGGAATACTATGACTACAACCATAATCACGGGTCACACTCTATTAGCACTTGGCTCACTCTTATTCACACACACGCACACACACACCAGATGCCCCATTTTGGGGACAATATGGAGCTGGACCCAACCCCCTGGTGTAAAGCCTGAGAAGAATGGGTACAACAGTGTATAAAAAGCAGTGCCAACCTGGAAAACAGCTTTCCATGTGCCCAACCACATACTGACTCTAAAACTAAATGTCAGATTTAAATATGCATCTCAACGCAGTATAACGCTAAGTTAAAAAGAACGGATTCATGGGAATTCATGGTAAGTTTAAACATCTTGATGATGTATTGCAAAAACATAATGTAATCTACTTTGCTTTTAAATGTTTGAGCTACTTAAAATTTTAACTAGCTATTAACATGTCAACAGTTTAACTAACTTTAACTACCTACAAACATGCCAAGAATTGAACTACTGTCAGTAGTAACTAGCTATAAACATGAATAACTAACTTTATAAATTTGCTGCCAGTTAAACTTTAATCTTTGTAAATGACATTTGAATAATTTAACGAACTATAAATATGATAAAGGTTTAAATAATTTCAATAGCTGAAAACATTACAAATGTTAAACTTCAATAGTTATATAAAAAAGTAGACAGTTTAATTAACTTTAGCTATGAACAGGAAGACAGTTCAACTAACTTTAATTAGCTATAAATGTCAACAGTTTAACTAATTTATCTAGTTATAAAAATGCTGACAGTTCAATTAACATTAGCTATAAACAAGAAGAGAGTTTGACTAACTTTAAATACTTATAAACATGTCAAGAGTTTGTAAACGTGTTGTAATTGTAGCTAGCTGTAAAAACAGACTGTTTAACTATCATTAGACTATAGACATAAAGGCAGTATAACTAATTTTCACTGACCATCAATTTGTTGGCAGCTGCGTTTTAATCCTAATAAACTGACATTTGAATAATTTTCATTATCTATAAACATGTCAACAGTTTAACTAACTTAACTAGCCATAAACTTGTTGATAGTTGAACTTTAGCCATAAACATGTTAGCAGTTTAAAGAAACATTCCACTATTTTTAAAAATAGGCTCATTTTCCAACTCCACTAGAGTTAAACAGTAGAGTTTTACCATTTTTTAATCCATTCATCTGATCTCTGGGTCTGGTGGTAGCACTTTTAGCTTAGCTTAGCATAGATCATTCAATCTGATTAGACCGTTAGCATCTCGCTCAAAAATGACCAAAGAGTTTCTATATTTTTCCTATTTAAAACTTGGCTCTTCTGCAGTTACATCGTGTACTAAGACCAATTGAAAAAATTAAAAGTTGTGATTTTCTAAGCTGATATGGTTAGGAACTATACTCTCTTTCCGGCGTAATAATCAAATTCCGTCAGTTTTAGTACACAGTGTAACTACAGAAGAGTCAAGTTTTAAATAGGAAAAATATAGAAACTCTTTGGTCATTTTTGAGCGAAATGCTAATGGTCTAATCAGATTCAATGATATATGCTAAGCTAAGCTAAGCTAAGCTAAAAGTGCTACAACTAGACCCAGAGATCGGCTGAATGGATTTGAAAACAGTAAAACTAAACTGTTTAACGCTAGGTGAGATGGAAAATGAGCCTATTTTCAAAAAAAAAAAAGAAAAAGAAAGTGGAGTGTTACTTTAACTAACTTAACTAGATATAAAAATAACTGACAGTTTAATCACCTTTAGCTTTAAACAAGTAAACCACTTCAAAAATTATTACTGGCTATATAATATTGTTTACAGTTGAGCTAACATGTCAAAAGTTTAACTTAACTAGTTTTTTAGTTTAATTAACTTTAACTATAAACTTATTGACAGTTCAACTAACTTAATAAGCTATAAAAAGATAAACCATTTAACTAATTTCACTAGCTATCAACATGTTGACAGTAACTTTTAGTATCTTGCTCACTATGACAGTAGTAGACATGCAAGTGAATACAGATCATAGACAAAGAGGGTTTATGCTAATATACACTATAGCGACCCTTGTGTATTTGCATTGCATTATCATTTAGTCATTTTGCAATGCAGTGGCATGTGAAATCAAGCTTGAGCAGTAAGAAACACCTGTGTGTAGAGTATTATATAGCATTATATAGTTCAGACAAAAACAAATACACTGCATAAAGTTTTGGTGAACACACGTATGCAGTCGGCGACGAGGTGAATGTTGAGCTCAGTTCTCAGCACCCAGCAGATAGAGATCCCACGCCAAATACACAGTCAAAATATTTACAAGCTTTCTGCAGGCATGATTCACGCTAATGAAACTTAAAAGGCTATGGAACCAATAAATGAATGGGTTTGTTTAAACATGCACTGATAAATATAACAACACGGGTCAAATGGTTAGCCGTAATGGAAAGGAACGGCGTAATCGCTAGTTCTATCAGGTTACAAAACAACTCTGGAGTGATCTTATATGAGGAATATATCTGCTGGGGAGGTCATGTGGTACATGAGAATATATGATGCATAAGCCAAGCCAAACTCATGTAGGGATTAACAGATTTACTGTCTTTTTTATTAGCTGTTTTTACAGTACAGCACGGGGATGGAAAGGGTGCAGTCCACACCACTGTAATGTAAAAACATCTCGATGATGTTTTCCCGATTTCAAGAGACCCTCTAAGAAAAACAGCCACACACACACACACACTGCGTTCCTGCAGCTAATATCCAGATATTAACCTGCTCTAGGGGTTTTTCCAATCCGCTCGCTCTCAAGACAAACGGCCCACATGTTAACTCCAAATGCCAAGTTTGTTTTCAATTTCCAGGTTATCCTACGAGCACATAAGTTTGCTACAAAATGTTAAGCATTTCATATGAGAGGGGGAAAAAAGGGAAGAGCGAATGTGACTTTTAGCAGACATTTTGGCTCATAATGAAGACCAGATGGTTTACCTTCACTGGTAGCCACATTCTTGGGAGATTTGGTGGGCGTGTGATCGGTGCTGGAGCTCACATCGGAGGAGATACTGGAGCTAGCCTTGCCTGGGACAGAAGGGAAGAAGGAAATAACGTTTGTTTTTCAGATCATACTTGACTGCATGCATTCACAATCTATATACAGTCATCTCCATCGCCCAGCTGTGCAGATTCACAGAAGGCTGGGGTGCAACGGTTCCCACTCGAAGTCAATATTATAACAAACATATGCAATAAATGCACAATTGGATATTTTGGCCCAATCACTCATTCACTTGCTGAACAATTTCTGAAAGCAAGGAAACTCCTCTTGCTCTTAAAACAAGGTCTGAGGTTTCTATGATTAAAGATTTGGAGAGGAACTCATTACTCAATGCTCATCAGGAACGCACTGAAGCTGAGCAAAACCCTTCGGTTTACGTCTTCCTGCCAAGACAATATCCGCGACTGGAACAATAGATGGAAGAAATGACTTTAGTATCTCCAACACTGGCAGAGTCTGCAGTTTCTTTATGATCCTCCAAGACAGATTTATCTGTCATACATTAGGACATATTTGGCCACTGTGCAAGACGGCGAGCGGAGACCAATCGTGACGGCTTGTTACTTGTATTTGATGATGGTTTATTTAAGAGGTTGAATAAGTTTGATACTTTCACATTAGTTCACATTTGTGGATTTTAAAGTTGGGTTGTTGTTGTATAAAAAAAAAAGTGTGGTCATTCACAGCCTGGAACGGAGATCCAGACATAAATCAAACACTACCACCACCCTTTAGATTATGGTTCCCCAATCGCAGGGAGAAGCCAGTGTTAAGCGCCTGACTTTTATTTTTATTGCATGAATTTCCATGTTGGTTGATGCGAGTGCTTGATGGCTATTGGTCTATCTGTGCTACGTGCACGTATTAAAAATTAGCTCTAGTGCTTTGAGTTTGTTATTTACAACAGAAAACTAACATTAATTTAGTCTCGATCGGATTGATCAGCAGAAGTTATTAATCCACCAAGAGCGTGATGTCATTAGCTCCTGTAATGTTTGGCCAAAGTGTTTCAAACAATGGATGTGGGACTCATGACTAGCTAGTATTATGGTGGTTAAGCAGCGAGTTTTTCATGGAAAGTGCACTCCAGCTTGGCCTTTCTTGCAATTGTGTAATGTGATAAATTTCAGACTCATTTTGAGTTGACAAGATGAAACAAAACATTACAAAGTTGAGGTCCATGGAAAAGGCCTTGCTTTCTGTAGAAGAAGATTCATTTGGCATTTCTTCCTCTGTCAGGTCATAAAGTTGAACCACAAGCAGCTCCATGCGAGAGCACAGCTTCGTCCCACAAACACTGTTCGCCCTGTAAATAAGTTAGCTTTCTTCTAGCTCTTAACACACATCCATACAGGAGTAAACACACAGAAACACTCTTTTCACATGTATAAAGAGGTCATGGAGTTGCTGCAAATCGCCATATGTGTGAACGCCCCTTTACACACCCAAAATGTTGCCAACAAATGTCCACCCTGGAAAGCAGTTGTGTGAAGCTGTTTCAAACAAGCTGTCAGATTAGCACTGATGCATTGAATGACTGGTATTACTTTGTTGCTAAAAGAGACGGAGCAGCGTTCTTACTCAGAATCGAGAGCTAAAACCACAGATATTTGCTTTGGTGCTGTTTCACAGGCCATTTTCTCAACTCAGTACTGAAAAATGATGTATACAAATGTGGCCTGAAATGAATAAAGGATGATTTGAGGGTGACAGTATAGACTACGGTAAAATGAAGAGGTCAGCTCTCAGCTGTTTATTGTGGCATACACACACTTTCTTGAAAATGGGCATTCACAAGACGGGTCATTCTCTAAATGTTGATTTTAGGACTTACAAAAAGTTGGTGTTGAATTAAAGGGATTGTTCATCCAAAAATAAACCTGTTGAACACAAAAGAAGTTATTCTGAAGAATGTTCATAAACAAACAGCTGACGGTACCCATTGACTTCCATAGTGTTTTTTTCCTTACTATGGAAGTCATTGGCTACCGTCAACTTTTTGATTACCAACATTCTTCAGAATATCTTCTTTTTGCTCGGTAGAAGAAAGAAACATGCAGAGGTTTGGAACAACTTGAGGGTGAGCAAATGATGACAGAATTTCCATTTTTGGGTGGACGATACATTTAAAAAAAATTTGTTCCTCCAATAAAAGCTGATGGCAAGTTTTATTATTATAAAAAAAAAAACAATGCCATGATTTTGTGACTTGTATCAGTAATGCCAGATTCTCACATAAAATAAATGTAAGATGGTTTCAAAACAATTTGAAAATAGATAAAAAAAATGAATTGCAATTTTTTATATGCATATTAAGCATTATAACTGGTTTAAAGTAACCTTTAAATTAAATATTGCATATATTATAGAGGTGTAGATGAACAGAGAATTGATTTGAGATATTCTTTGCTCTCAGACGGGCTGAACTTTGACTGAACTCTGACCTGCAAAAATGACAGCTGGAAAATCCAAAAGTCTGCACTTTCTACTTAACTAGGAAGAAAAGAGCTCTGCTCGACTCTGAAAATAAATCTGAATCATTAAGCTGTCAGTCGTTTGCCATCCCAAGCACAGCCATTTCCCATCACGTAAAGGGAGAAATGACAAAAGAGATTTCCTTCGAATTTTCATAAACGGTTCATCACTCATGGCCTGAGTGGCCAGTCCATAATCCATAAGTCATACAGAGCTCTTTCCTCCGTGATGGAAATTTCAAATAGTGCTAAGTATTCCAGATGCAGACTAAAAGAGACGGACTGTCCCAAGCACACATTCCCACATTTGCCTTGATTTATACCCATTCTCTGACAATTCAGGCTCTGCATTTATAACTGAAGATCTACCCACTGGCCACGCTTTTGTCTTCTCCAGATGTTCACTGATGGACTGGAGTGCTGTGGATTATTGTGATGCTTTTATCAGTTGTTTGGACTCTCATTCTGACGGCACCCATTCACTGCATTGCATCCACATTTGGGGTCAGACTTAAGAGCATATGACAGAGTCCTAAATGCATAATGTTTATCAATGCATTGCATATGCAGCAAATAGTGTTACAGAGCCAAAATGTTTCACTTGGCATTGTTTAGATGATTAGGCAACATCAGCTTTACATTTGTGCTGTTGCACTAATGATATTCAGTACAATTTCATTTAAACAGCTCAATGAGCATGAAGTTCATTTCAAGTTCAAATGTAGCCAGTTATATTATCGGTTTTCTTAAAATACTTTGCACCTGGTTAGATCATGTTGGTCCGAAGGAAAAAAAAACAAAACTATGGATTCAAACTCATATTTCTGTAATTGCTTCACACGCTTCAAAACCAAATGCCAACATGTTGGATGAACACACATGCAAAGTGAATCACTATAGATCCATTAAATGGTATATTAAACTCAGAGAGAGACAGTAAAGGTGCTGTTCTCAACAAGAGGTTGATTGAATTTATATTCAGCTTGAATTGGCATGTTGATGGTGAAGTTAAAGTTAGCTGTGAGTCACAAAATCAGACTACACAGGTGGTCACAGGAGCGTTTGAGGCTACACTATCAGCTACACAATGATCTGTTTCGCCTGAACACTTATGATCAAATCACCCAGAGCAGATGTTAGTGGCAGATGTGAACAAGGAGAGAGCTGACTGTGAGCAGTTTCACACACCCACGAGTGTCGAGTTTTACTCAGAACTGCATAAAGTACACACATCTGCACCATCATACGGAGCTCAGGACTGTTTGTAAAAATCAGCAGTTACTTCTGGGATCAGAACCGCACAAACGCGTCTGTGCCGCTAGTGGGACCATATGAAGTTACACAGATGATTACTGTTACCAAACACGTTTCCCAAATATTCCACTTATTTCCCTTTTTTTTTAATGATGGCTGACAAGCCAACTTATGGTGTATTGATAGATTGGAATTGATAAAACATATATTCCTCAATGTCTTACTCAACTCTTTTCATGTTCCTTGGTAAATAGAGCACAGTGTAGGAGTACATGCTCTATAGTCTCTTCTTCACTACAGGATATACTGTACATAATCCAGTTTGATGTTTCCCTATTGTGAACAATGAATGATTTACACCAGAATGTCCTGTTCAGTCATGTTATAATTACAGTATATCCTCTCTCTCATATTATTGAGGCATACTCTCTTGTTTTTGAATATTGTGTATTGTATAATTTGTAGCATTATGCTTGTTCTTAGCACAGGGATAATAATAAGGATAATAATAAGTAACTCTGTGTCTCCATGAAGAAGGAAGTCTCCGTGTGCTCCACACTTTATTAAAAAGACATCATATAAAACTCCTTTCCTGGAGATAATATGTACATTGTAGTCAAAGTTCAGTGGACCATGTGAGAACCTGATGGAAACTGACTTCATGTCCACTAAAATCTGATGAAAATATATTGCCAAAATGGTTGAGAAAAGTAAAATCAGTTGTGTGACAATGCAGTCTAGAAAGAAATCCAATTTAGACTGTAATGCAGATGCTTAATTAGCTCTCCCAACAGCTCTTTCTTTAATTCATGTCATGTAAATTGCATATCGTGATGGTTATTAGAAGGCCTTTACTCCATCGTGATATTGGGATGTTTTTAGATTGTCATCTGTTTATTTTCATTTATTCTGTCATCATTACTGTGTAATTACTGGGACCAACGTTTCCTTTAATACCACCCATCAATGATTATAAAAGTTAATTACCTTAAAGACCTGTCATAATCCTACCCTATATGTAATTTCATTTTTAATAAACATAGCCAGCCCTTCACCATTACCTGTCTCTAGCCCTTCTAATACCTACAGTATAATTTTTTTATCATAGAGTATGAAGTAAAAGAAGATGGCAATTTAAAATAAGAGCTTACCCTAACCCTAATTTGTTGAAAGAATAATGTTTTAGCTTCAAAAACTGTAAAAGTACTAAACAGGTTCATAATTAAACTGACTTAAGACAATTTTCAGAGGAAGAAACACCGTGTTGTGTCGCATCTGTCGCGGTTTATGTAGTGGGTGTGGTCTGTCGCTTTCCAGTGGTGGTGGGCGTGGTTTAATCTTGCTGGACGCAGATACATTTGCCAGGTAACCCCGCCCCCAAAAACACGAGAAAGAAAGTAGGCAAGCTCTTTCAATAACATGCTTCAGTGATTTGAGCTGTTTAACAGCCTCACACAGAGACAAGTGCGTGGATGGTTTCTGTGTTGACAGGTAGTAGAATATTGGATTTAAATCACTTATGTGTTTCAGTTTCATGAATTTAGCTGTGCTTTAATATGTACTATTTCTTTGTTATGTTTAACTTATATTAGATCCATTTTTTACAATAATGCGCAATCCCCCTCATCTTCAAAAAGTGCTTAATTTATTACAACTCTGTATCTTTATTTCTACTACCAAAAGTCCATGCCAGTTACTAAAAACCACCTTTTTTAATCTGACAGAAAGTGCCGTGTTTTAGTTGTTGGAGATCACGTACCTTCACTTCCACACTGTTTGCCATTGTTCGCACCCATCCTGAAGAACACATAGTCTCTCCTCACAGTCAGAATAACAAATCTAAACAGTCCGATAACACGAGCAAAGTCCCCGAGCAGAAGAAACTAGGCTTCATTTGTTCAAGTCCTCTCAGAAGAGGAGAGACGAGCATCACTGGAGAAAAGCAGCGCGGATCTGGACTCTGAGCGAAGAGAGACTCGGTCACTGTGACTGGAGGAGGACGGGATGAGGGCTGGACCAGCTTTAAAGAGACCCTCCGTTTAAAATCACACACACCCTGCATCCAGCACTCATAAAACTGTCCCTTCTGAAGCTTACAATGTCTCGGGTATAAGAAACAATATATACAGATGATATAATGTATCAGACACCTACAGGTGCTGGTCATATAATTAGAATATCATAATATTATTTCACTAATTCCATTCAAAAAGTGAAACTTGTATACTATAGTCACTCATATATTTCAAATGTTTATTTATTTTAATTTTGATGATTATAACTGACAACTAAGGGAAATCCCATATTCAGTATCTCAGAAAATTATAACTTAAGACCAATACAAAGAAAGGATTTTTTAGAAATCTGAAAACTGAAAAGTATGAAGATGAAAAGTATGAGCATGTACAGCACTCAATACTTAGTTGTGGCTCCTTTTGCCTGAATTACTGCAGCGATGCGGCGTGGCATGGAGTCGATCAGTCTGTGGCACTGCTCAGGTGTTATGAGAGACCAGGTGTCTCTTATAGTGGCCTTCAGCTCTTCTGCGTTCTTGGGTCTGGCATCTTCCTCATACCATGGTTCTTAAACCAGGTACTGGTAGCTTTGGCACTGTGTGCAGGTGCAGAGTCCTGTTGGAAAATGAAATCTGCATCTCCATAAAGTTGGTCAGCAGTAGGAAGCATGAAGTGCTCTAAAACTTCCTGGTATACGGTTGTGTTGACCTTTGACCTCAGAAAACACAGAGGACCAACTCTGGCAGATGACATGGCACCCCAAACCATCACTGACTGTGGAAACTTTACACAAGACCTCAAGCAACGAGGATTGTGTGCCTCTCCTCTCTTCCTCCAGACTCTGAGATCCTGATTTCTAAAGGAAATGTTAAGTTTACTTTCATCAGAGAACATAACTGTGCACCACTCAGCAGCAGTGCAGTCCTTTCTGAAGTGAGACGCTTCTGACGCTGTCTGTTGTTCAAGAGTGTCTTGACACAAGGAATGTGAAGCTGAAACCCATGTCTTGCATACGTCTGTGTGTAGAGATTCTTGAAGCACTGACTCCAGCTGCAGTCCACTCTTTGTGAATCTCCCCCACATTTTTGAATGGGTTTTGTTTCTCAATCCTCTCCAGGGTGCAGTTATCCCTATTGCTTGTACACTTTTTTCTACCACATCTTTTCCTTCCCTTCTCCTCTCTATTAATGTGCTTGGACACAGAGCTCTGTGAACAGCCAGCCTCTTTTGCAATGACCTTTTGTGTCTTGCCCTCCTTGTGCAAGGTGTCAGTGGTCGTCTTTTGGACAACTGTCAAGTCAGCAGTCTTCCCCATGATTGTGTATCCTACAGAACTAGACTGAGAGAACATTTATAGGCTTTGCAGGTGTTACGAGTTAATTAGCTGATTAGAGTGTAGCACCAGGTGTCTTCAATATTGAACCTTTTCACAATATTCTAATTTTCTGATATACTGAATTTGGGATTTTCAATAGTTGTCAGTTATAATCATCAAAATTAAAATAAATGCACATTTGAAATATATCAGTCTGTGTGTACTGAATTAATATAATATACAGTATTGTTCAAAATAATAGCAGTACAATGTGACTAACCAGAATAATCAAAGTTTTTAGTATATTTTTTATTGCTACATGGCAAACAAGTTACCAGTAGGTTCAGTAGATTGTCAGAAAACAAACAAGACCCATCATTCATGATATGCACGCTCTTAAGGCTGTGCAATTGGGCAATTAGTTGAAAGGGGTGTGTTCAAAAAAATAGCAGTGTCTACCTTTGACTGTACAAACTCAAAACTATTTTGTACAAACATTTTTTTTTCTGGGATTTAGCAATCCTGTGAATCACTAAACTAATATTTAGTTGTATGACCACAGTTTTTTAAAACTGCTTGACATCTGTGTGGCATGGAGTCAACCAACTTGTGGCACCTCTCAGCTGTTATTCCACTCCATGATTCTTTAACAACATTCCACAATTCATTCACATTTCTTGGTTTTGCTTCAGAAACAGCATTTTTGATATCACCCCACAAGTTCTCAATTGGATTAAGGTCTGGAGATTGGGCTGGCCACTCCATAACATTAATTTTGTTGGTTTGGAACCAAGACTTTGCCCGTTTACTAGTGTGTTTTGGGTCATTGTCTTGTTGAAACAACCATTTCAAGGGCATGTCCTCTTCAGCATAGGGCAACATGACCTCTTCAAGTATTTTAACATATGCAAACTGATCCATGATCCCTGGTATGCGATAAATAGGCCCAACACCATAGTAGGAGAAACATGCCCATATCATGATGCTTGCACCTCCATGCTTCACTGTCTTCACTGTGTACTGTGGCTTGAATTCAGAGTTTGGGGGTCGTCTCACAAACTGCCTGTGGCCCTTGGACCCAAAAAGAACAATTTTACTCTCATCAGTCCACAAAATGTTCCTCCATTTCTCTTTAGGCCAGTTGATGTGTTCTTTGGCAAATTGTAACCTCTTCTGCACATGCCTTTTTTTTAACAGAGGGACTTTGCGGGGGATTCTTGAAAATAGATTAGCTTCACACAGACGTCTTCTAACTGTCACAGTACTTACAGGTAACTCCAGACTGTCTTTGATCATCCTGGAGGTGATCATCGGCTGAGCCTTTGCCATTCTGGTTATTCTTCTATCCATTTTGATGGTTGTCTTCCGTTTTCTTCCACGTCTCTCTGGTTTTGCTCTCCATTTTAAGGCATTGGAGATCATTTTAGCTGAACAGCCTATCATTTTTTGCACCTCTTTATAGGTTTTCACCTCTCTAATCAACTTTTTAATCAAAGTACGCTGTTCTTCTGAACAATGTCTTGAACGACCCATTTTCCTCAGCTTTCAAATGCATGTTCAACAAGTGTTGGCTTCATCCTTAAATAGGGGCCACCTGATTCACACCTGTTTCTTCACAAAATTGATGACCTCAGTGATTGAATGCCACACTGCTATTTTTTTGAACACACCCCTTTCAACTAATTCAACTAATTGCCCAATTGTACAGCCTTAAGAGCGTGCATATCATGAATGATGGGTCTTGTTTGTTTTCTGACAATCTACTGAACCTACTGGTAACTTGTTTGCCACGTAGCAATAAAAAAATATACGAAAAACCTTGATTATTCTGGTTAGTCACATTGTACTGCTATTATTTTGAACAATACTGTACAAGTTTCATTTTTTGAATGTAATTAGTGAAATAAATCAACTTTTTGATGATATTCTAATTATATGACTAGCCCCTGTAAGTAGCACTTTAAAGTGTATGAATCAGGGTTTGGTGAAGTTAGATTTTTTTTAAGAAGGTTTTCAGGATTTTTAAGAAGTAAATAAAACTTAAATAGAATGGAACACAATATGTCAATATGGTCTCAAAACATAAATGTTTTAGCAATGCATTAATTTAAAAAATGCAACTTCCAATAAATCTCCATTACTTCCTCATGACACTGCAAAAAGTTCTTCGTCAGGATTTGGTCTTGTTTTCCAGTGCAAATGTCTAAAGGTTCTTAAATTTAAATGAGAAATTGATTGAAATTATTTGAGTTCATGCTTAAACAAGAACAAATATCTCCCACTGCCTCTGGGGGCTGAAAACTTCTTGTTTCATTCCACATTGATTTCTTCTTATTTTAACTATGAACTGAATTAATTTTTTCTGGAAACAAATTTTTTTTGTTTGCTGTAATTTCATTGGAAAATAATACAGAGGATTAAAAAAAAATTTTTTTGCAGTGCATGCAAAAATTAATACCATGAGTTTAAGACCTGTTGCACAAATTTAATATCTTTTAAAGCCTCAAAACTTCCACAAAACTCCTATCGATTGGTAAATGCCTGTGACCTTCATGTTGTGGAGACAATATTGTTTGCTTGTGCTGACATTGTGTTTTTGTGCTGATGGACATATATTGTTTTAGACGTCAATCTCTCTCTTTATCAAATTCCTATTATGACAAAGATGAACAAACTCCTGCCGAAGATCTTGCAACTTCATGCTCAGACCACACACTTTTATAGAGATCTTTCTAAATAGCAGTGGCTGTTGTTAATTATGTATTAATTTATTATCCATCTATCAAACACAGAAAACATGCCAGGGTTGCACAAAAGTTATTTTTCTTGGAACAGAGCTGGAGAAAACCTTTAGCGTCTACTTTTGACTGGTCTGTTTGGTAATCAGCGGTCTGTTGGCCGTTTGGACTGAGGTCAAATGCCAAGCCAGAGAAAGACTTTAGAGCCAAACGCTCCACAAACCAAGAACGCTATCTACTTCCTGTCTCTGAGACACACACACACACACGCACACACACACACACACGTGCAGATGTGATAGCAAAACAACAAGAAGAAAACCTAAGCCAGCTGTGGTTCAAATGGCTGTGAAACCTGAGATTTGGAGAGAAATGTAAAGGTCAGATAGGATGGGGTGCAAATCACTAAAGTAAAAAATAAATAAAAAGTCATTTTGAGGAGGCATTTGTCCAGGAACAGGTCAATTTCAAGCTCCAGAGTCTCCAAAGGTAGCATTAGTAGTAATGTGTTTGTTTTTATTGCTGAAACTTTAACTAACAGCCATAAACTCTCCTCCTGATGTCAGGATGTCTCAGTCATCAATTCAATTATCAAAACGAGTTACTGTATGCAATGCTTTTAACACAACTTCACTACTTTTTTTAACCTTCTATCGTCTTCTGTGAGCACGTCTGATGTGAATCTGTCTCTGACATTAATAAAGAAGAAAAAAAGGCCCAGATGTGAGATCTGTCTTTAGTAGTGTGCCTGTATTAACTGCACTCGGTTGCTCTGCATGTGCTTCACATCATCATATGGAAAATGTTCCTTGAAGCTACATGTATGCATGGGCCTTTTAAAATTAAAAATGCCACTTGGTTGGTTTTACAGTTTTTTAAATTAATTTTTAAGTGTGGCTTAAACATTAAAGTGGAAATAAAATTCCCAGGCCACAAAGTACAAGCAGACTTTCCTTATGAATATCACCGATATGAGTTCACAGATGGGAAATCATAGGGAGACTCTGAAGCAACTCTTTTGTCGAGCACAGATTTATAAATGATTCTCACTTCATATTTGGGAAGATGGTTGGCACTTGTTGCATTTTCCAAAACGCAATTCAATAAATTGCACCAGCTGGCAAGTCGCACAGTTTAATACTCGCCAAAGCTGATTTTTATGCATTAGGGGGAGTGTTAATTTCAGACCCTGGCAGAAATGCTAAGTGTGTCCTGGACACAAACGCTAGCTAGATTCTGCAGCGCCGTCAGGAACAATCCATGCATGACATAAATGCATATAAAATGCAGCATTTTGTTTAAGACTCGTATTTTTTTTATAAATGCACACTGATGAACTGTGCACAATAGAACCAGGAACAGCTATGATTTCTTGATAACTTCTTGAAGTCAGACCTGCTCATGAGATTAAACAGCTTTCAATAAGCTTTGAATATAACGCACCTTTATTAAAGATTTTTTTTTTTAATGATTTGTCTAAAATAGCGTAGGAATACTTTTTAAATCTTCTGTCATAAAACCTCCTTGTGCTACAGAAGCTCTGCAGGAAGTCCACTGGTCACCCAGTGTGAATACACACCCAGAGAAGCACAGGGGGAATGGTCAGCAACAGCATCTGTATTGACATGATCAGAAACAGACATAACACAGGAGCCAGCAGGAGACGCCTCGCTCTCGTCCTCAGCGGGATCATGGGACACGCCACTGATGACATCACTCTCCATCGCAGCGGAGGACTCTGGGTCAGCTGCAGGTTCGGGACGAGTCGTGCGGCCGGCCAACTTCCTGCGGATGGCCCTCATCGTGATGGGGATGGACATGCATCTGGAACACACACACACACACACACACACACAAGACAAAAGGTGAGTGATGATTCAAGGATGGAGAAAAATGGCCTCATTATTAGTGAGCATGTGCAATAGAGATGCAAAATGTTGCACTCACCGCATAAGGACTCTGGATATGTAGTCGTCCAATTTATGATCCACAAAATCAGGCATCAGAAGTCTGCAGCTCATCTGATGAGAGTCCACCACCGTCACCTGAACTATCACAGAGAGAGAGAGACATTTCAGATAGCATGCAATGAATGTGTTTAACACTGAATACATAGTACAGTTAATCTAATAGTTAAGGTAGTGTGTAACGGTGCTTACGAACAGCCAGGTGGATGTGATCATCAAGGCTGAATGTGACAGAAAGGCAGTGGTCTGATTCTGGAAGGACCTCACATCTCAGGTCACACAGTAAGCCAGCGTCTACGGTTTAAGAGCAGAGACAAGGCAACAACTCTCTTAAGTAATGACGAATGAGCGTGAGGAGGCCAGGAGAACGAGATTAATGACCTGTGAGCTGGCTGTGGTCACTGAAGCAGCTCGCCAGCAGGACGTTGATGGCCGACTGATGGCGAAGGAGATCCAGTAAAGCAGGGACGTGGCCGGGGTGTGTGAAGGGGACGGTGTGAACTAAGGCTCCTTTCCAGGACTCTCGGCCCCAAACGGCCCCAGGGAACACATAACTGTGGTACTCGGAGTCAGGTAATGGCTGTACGACATTAAAGACGGTAACCGAGTTAAATAAGTGAATGTCTGCTTCTGACGTCCCAAAACAAACATCGTCTAGCAGCAGAGACAGACAAGTACAATTCAATGCAAGTATTGTAGAGCAGCCAGTATCCTGTAATCTGTCTGTGCAGTGTGTATGTGATTATCATGGCAGACGTGGTTGTGTGTGTGAGGTGTATAGAGGCTTGGGTTACAAACAGACCACAGTAAACTGAGCCCCGTGTGTCCAGGAGATCTTGGCGTTCAGTGTTGCGCTGGTCTTCATCAGAAGATGAGGTAGAGGCTCCACCTGCTGGGGTTTCTCAGCTATAACTCCATCTGAGAGAGGTTTGGAGACCGGTTACTTGTCATTGGTACATGATGTGGTCTCAGAGAAGTGTCTCAATGTATGGTGCACCTGTGATTTTGCCCATTTTGTCTATGAAAGGAATAAGCATGGGCAGCGGTGGCTGTAGTTTGAGAAGAAAGGTGGCTGGGAGTGATTCGGAGCAGGATTCAGTGAGCGGCTGAAACACTGGAAACCTAGAGCACACACAAATAAAGACTTGATCTTGACTGATAAAATAATTGTTCAGGGCACAGTCAGTGAGTCAGTGGCACAGATCCGCAGGCGTTAGGAGATGATCAGACTACTCACCCGAAAGAGTCGACCTGAGGTGGAGAAGAGATGAGGGATTCCCTCTGCAGCCTGTGAGAGGCGCCGCTGCTTCCTGCTGTTACCAGAGCAACCTGCCCAACACTGACCTCACCTACACACAACAACAACACCCCACATAAACATTCTAAAGAAATGCCAAAAAATATTTAAATAAATTACAAAAAAAAAAAAAAAAAATATATATATATATATATATATAATATATATAAAAATTTTTGATTTAGTTTAACTTTATGTACTAAAATTAAATAAAACTTGAATTACTACAAATTATACATTAACACTAATAATGAAAACTCAAAATTATTAAAACCTAATAATTATAAAAAAAATTATATTCAAGGCATTGATGTTTGCCTACAAAACTACCACTGGCTCTGCACCCCTTTACCTAAATTCGTTACTTCACACTTGCGTGCCTCTAGAAGCTTGCGTTCTGTAAGTGAACGTCGCTTGATTGTGCCATCCCAAAAGTCACTTTTACGGACTCTTAAATTAAATGTTAATTAAATTAAACTCAATCTGAGCAGCTGAGTCCTTAGCCATCTTCAAGAATCGGCTTAAAACCCATCTCTTCCATCTTTATTTGACCCTCTAACTTCAGCACCCTCTATACTAATCCTATTCCTAAAAATTATTAACTACCTTTCTAATCTTTTGTATTCTATTTTCATTTAATTTATGAAACAATTATAAAAAAATAGTCCTCTAACACTAGCTTGCTCTATTATTTTTCTATTCTGTTTACTTTTTATTTATTATTATATTATTTAAAAGCCCTTGCTACGTGTATTGCGTTTAAGCTAACGGAGTCTTGTTATAGCACTTATATATCATTGCTCTTTTTGATTGCTTCCACTGTCCTCATTTGTAAGTCGCTTTGGATAAAAGCATCTGCTAAATGAATAAAAAATATAATGTAATATATATACACACACACACACACACACACACTAGATTAAAAACTTGCATTTACAAACTAATTAGAAATGCTGCCTTGGCAACGATCAAAAATTAAATGGTTACTAAAATTTCTAAAACTGACGAAGCGAGAAGAAAATAAACCTTAAAACTAATAAATGACAAATGTAAAAAAAAAAATTACTTTCAACCTGAAAAAAAAAAAAAAAATATATATATATATATATATATATATAAAACAATGTTAAAGAAACCTTAAAAAGCCAATTCAGAAACTCAATAATAATATATAGATACTAAAGAACACTGGATTAGAAGTTATGTGCAAAGTTCCTGTTTTAATACCTGTACTTGACCTGCTGAGAACATCTGATGGACTAATGTAGTACTCGACTGTCATTGGGGTTCCTGTGATGGAGACGTGAAAGAAGAGTTTAATATTTCATAAAACGTGCTGATCCCACACAGCTTTTCCTTGTGTACCCTCTTTTCCTGGCTGGACGTTCCCAATCCTGCCGTTCATGATGAGGTCAACGTGAAGGTCACTTTCTCTCAAAGACCTGGAGGAGACGCGCTCACTGCATTATACCATAACAGACTTTAATCTGGAGAAACATGTACGGCGTTAGCGCTAGTTTCCCACACCTTGGTAAATGGGATATTTTGAAGAGATCTGTTTCCAAGTGCCGGAGACAGGAGTAGATTTTAATCTTGACATCACTGCCACAGCACACTCAAAATTAGAGAAATATAGAAGTAGTATACATTGCTGCCTAAAGATCAGAAACCAGAAAGCAATACCTGTCTCCCGAGATGATGTAAAAAGAGGCAAGATCATCCAACTTTAGAGAGAACTCTTGAAATTTCTTCATCCTGTGGAAACACGATAAACTTTTACTTAAACTCCAAATGATTTCAATGCATTTCTCTCTTGAAATAAAGAACATTTTGATTCACCTCAACAACTGGAGGAGTGATGGGCTGGACTACGAACACAACCAAACTACGTTTAAGCATTTCGAAGAAGCTTTAGCACAATATTACAAGCGCGTGGTCTCACCACCGGAGCTTCGCCGTGATGGGCCACCCTCACATCCTCCACTCTTCCCCCCCGCAGCAGCACCACCTCGATGTAAAACAGGTCTGCGGTCAGGTAACACACAGTCTCTGTGGGGCTCATATGTGACCCCAATCTACAAAAAACAGGAGTCTGTCAGCTGAAATGACGAGAGTCAGCTGCATAGAGTTTAAAGGAAGTAACTGCATGCTGTAATTAAATATGCAACTCATCCAGGGTTTTACAATATCAGTCAAGTATTAAATCGTGAGGAATGCAAACAGAGATGTCTATGTCAATACATAGTCTGAAAAAAAAAACTGAAACTTAATTTGAACAATCAGTTCAGCGTAAAGGTGTAATTTCTGTCTCTGGTGGTAACATGCAGAATTGCATAAATAATGACTGTTTCCAAATAGGTTTCCCAGAATAATCTGCACATCTCCCATAGATGCAATATGGTAAAGTTACAATGTAATGGAATAAGCAACATATCTTTTCTTCTGTATTCTGACATAAATCGGAGTGTTTGTTTGTTTTTATGGAGAAAATGTTTAAATATTTTTTTTTTAAATCCAATTTTATAAAGTTATATTTGGTTTAATGTTGTAAAAAAAAAAAAAAAAGTCCTCTAAAGTTACACCCAAGCAAAACATTGGGGACTCAATCCATCAGTTGTTGGATAATTATGATGATTAAAAAAAAATACAAATAAAAAATGTATAATGCATGGATCGTTCACAAAAACAATGTGCATTTAGGAAATAGAGGAATTTCTATTTCCTGACGACTTTAAGAAAGCAATATTTTCCCTGCCGACTATCTAATATTAATGCATTGAAAAAAAATTGTATGTTGCAATCTGAGTGCAATATCTTTATGAAGGAAAGGTTCAAACCCTCTTTGTTTGGCAATCATCTCTAGTCTGGACACCATTGCTGTCAAGGAGCACACTACAGACAAAACACATAAACCACCAAGAAACATAAGAAAAAGAGAAAGACATTTATATTAACAGAATTAGGGTTTAATTCAGAGACATCCTCACCATTGAGCGCCTCGTTGATCTTCTGAAGACACTGTGCGATTGGCTCACAGACTCTGCCCTCTCCTTTAGTTTTTTCCTATAAAGAAAAACACTCCTCACCTGCTTGTTTCACCACAGCAAAAGCCCAGAGAAATGACGTTCTGAGACAAAAATATAACCCCTAGCATATCCTTTAGAGACTTTCCAACCAACACACACCATTACGCACCATACAGCTGCTCAGAGAAACTCAGATTTAATCATCTTTCTGGAGAGCGACCTGCGGTTTGCATATTACTCTGGCACTGATCTAAGCAATCCACAGCAGTCTTAAACGCCACATCTGGATTAGATTTGGAAGGTTGTGCGCGCACATAATGGCAAACATCCGCGGCTGATGTTTGTGAGAGCCAAGTTTGGACTCTAACGCACAATAACTGACCCAGTCTTGACCTCTTGCATGCGACATCACCCTGCTTTTACCCACACATGCACATCTGATGCTACACAGCTAGATGTGTATTGTCAATTCAAGTACCTTAAACAATGTCTGTCCTCATGTTCTCTCTTTCGTGAAAAATAAAGAGAGATATTTTGAAGAATGTCAAAGCTGCTGGATGATGATTTATACGGGAAGCAGCAAATAGTAGACTTTGGCCAACCTGGATACAACACGTTTGGGATGCCAACTTAAATTTCTACCCATTTATTTAAGGCTTAAAAAGCAAACTTTTTAACATTTAGTGTGTAATGAATCACTATATACTTTTAATATATTCAAGCCACCGATGGCACACACACAGATGCACGTGCTCCACAAACTCAGGATCAAAGCCTGAAAGCTGATTATCAGCATCATGGTCCCAACAAAGCCGGATTGGAGCGGTTTGGGTTTGTCAGCTTGAGTTAGTTCAACAGGTACAGGCCCCTGCTCTCTTCGCTGGTCACGTGACTGAAAACTACGGACGGAAAAGAGCAGCTCTGACCTCTGATAAATATCTCCTTTCCTGTTCAGTGTCAAATAGAGGGAATAAACTACTGGATTTACATTTTTGGACGCACTACTTCTGAAAGGCGATGTTCTTACCATACATCTCCGGACCAGCTGAAAGGTCTCGTTCCAAGATTTATCAGCATATTTGGACTTCAAGTCAGACATTAAAGTCTTGGTCTTCTTCATACTTACAGGACCTATGGAGGAGACACACCAGCTGTAAACATCTGCATACTTTATTTTATTATTTTTTTTTTTTTCTCGCTTGTTTGTTTTGAGAATTGTTGTATCCACACACTTCTTCAAACCTAATTAAAGGCGTGGTCATTTGTAAAGAATGTGCTTAACTTCCGGTGTCTGGTATCTAATTGTAGCACATTATTTATGTTACGTTCTTATCATAGGCTAATCATAAACAGACTGGTTTGTAGCACAAATAGTTACTGTACTTTCTAACAGATTAACAGGGAAAGGTTAACTTCCAAGACGGCTGGGCGACAGTTAAACTAGATTAGCTACACTAACAAAGCACCTAAAGCTGGTTTAAGATTATAATTATTATTATTGTCTGCACGAATATGAGATTCCGTTTTACCGCCTTCGCTCTTGGCCTCCATTGTAGCCACGTTTTAACTGCTTTATAGTCCGCTGCTCAAGAGATGTGTCTCCAGATTAATAACACATCATTTAGAGATTGTAAGTATGTAAACACGACGAGCGGCCAGCCTTCAAAAATACTTTCCTCTATCTGCTAATTAGTTTCCCGCGTCACTCTAATGAGCGGGGAGGAGGAGGAGGGGGAATCCATTGGCGTGCGCATGCGCAGACAGCCGCTGTGCGCTTCCCTGCGTGGAGAACCGAAGCGGATCCACGTGACCCGCCCGTCGGGATCCTCAGCAGCGCCACACGCCCATGAACTACGACCGCCGCCGCACCACACATCACGGAGACCGGCTCCACTCGCGGACACGGTGAACACAGGCGCGCTCGGCCCGGATCTGATGACGACGCTCGGGATGTGGAGGCTGCAGTGACGGGAGAGATCAGGGAAGAGACTCCCTCCAGGAGTCCGTGTGTCTGTGCATCACCTTCAGCTGAGCGAGCAGACACAAAGGTAAGATCCTGCACATATGCGATCATGAACACTGAGGATATAACGTTAAACCCAGACTGAGTGCTCTTAGATGAACACTAGTGTGTGTGCGCGAGCAAATGACTCTTTCAGAAAGCACTGATACCATAGTAACAGATGCTAATACCATATGCACAATGACATTGAATGATTTCCATAGAATGGCATAAAATGATCATTATACGTATTCAAAATAACCATTGAATTGCTTGCCCCCCCCCCCTACCTAAAAAAACTAAATAAAACATGAGCCATGACAAGTGAGGTAAAACCACAGACATCATATCATATCATATATCTCTCACGTCATTGTGTGTGTGCTGGACTGAAGCCTACAGACTGTGAGTGTGTGAATGTGGAAGCTGTTGTTGGGTTCGGCAGACCCAGCCCTGGCCTCCCCGTCTGCACACACACACACACACACACACACACACACACACTCGTATTACAGCACATGATGTCTTCTGAGTCAGTCCTTCACCACTAATGCTATAGATTGGCCTCAGTTCTTTTCTTCTTGATCTTTAAAACAACGCGTATGCATCTGAAGATGAACTGAAGCAGTGTGTTCTGTAGCTGAGCAGCGCTGGGTTTCGCTCTGATGGACGTTTTCTTGTTAGATGTCAGTCCCTTGTAACCCCACTCATACTCTATTATAGCATTTACTGATATTTTGAATGAGCATTTATTGTTTATATATTCCGTATTTATTTAATTTTAGTTTTAGTCATTTTGTTATGTGCTTTTTTTCAAAATTTATATTGCATATTACAGTAATTATCAATGTTTCTTTTTCATAATATTTGTATTTCAACTTATTTAAGTTTTAGTAATTTTTTTGTGTTTTTGTAATTTTTATTATTATTTTTTATACTCCTATTTGTTTATATTATTATATACTATTATATAATGTATTACTATATTTAAAATATTATTTTTAAAGTGGTCATATAATGAGATTTTAATTGTTCCTTTCTCTTTGGAGGGTTACAAGATCTTGGCGCATAAAGAAGATCTGTAAAGTTGCAAAGACTAAAACAAATTTAAGTTTTTGTTGTTAAAGTAATGACCAAGTGGCCAGCGGCAGACAGTAAGCTGATCACATATGTTTTAACAATTTAGCCTTCTCCAATCATTACGACTTGCCTAAAATAAAATCTATAGATATACTAAAACAGTTCGAGCATATAACAATGTTTAATCGTTAAACCCAGATAAATGTGCACTGTATCTAATAGTTTTCATTTTTCCTCATAAGGTAAGAGTAATTCATCAAAGGGTCTACTTTTATTTTTGTTCACTCACAATATCAACAAAACGTTGTGCTTTTATAAAATAAAGAAAACAAACATGATGCACTTTCTTCTGTCTGGTCTTGAAAAGGAGCGCTTCACAAAAATTAACCGAAACTCAGCGAATACATGCCTCACAGACATGATAAATATATCTATAGAAAACTTTAAATGACTACTTAACTAAATAAAACATATCAAAAACTCTTATTATAATCATAATCCGTATAGATGCGTTTCTTAAAGGTGCATCTAATGAGGAGATAGTGAGCATTGCACTTGACCAATTGGCTCGTTGTTTGTCGTGGTAATCAAATCAAAACTCTTTCAAAATGCAGCTTCTCACCAAGCATTGGGAACTTTTACTAATTCCCCTCGCTCCAAATTCTACCTGATGCTCTGCATGGCCAGCTGTCACCTGTATGCTAATGCACATGCTAACGCGTATATTCGTTGTGTATTGCGTAGGCGATGTATAATATTTATAAGAGCCTATAATCATTATAACCAGGCGTGCACATAATTTTTTTCAGCATGGTTCTCATATGAGAACCTGGAGATTTGGTTTAGTCCTCGCACTGCATATAGCGTGACCCATTAAATATAACAATAAAGAATTTATTAATAATAGTAATAATATTATAGCACTTTATTTAGTTAGTTTTTTTTTTTTTACAATTATAGTAAATAAACTAAATTATAGTGTGTGATAATATTCTTAAAAATAAAAGGCAGTACTAGGATTAAATACTAATACATTTATTTTATAGTAAACTTAAAAATAAATGCTAATATTTACTACTACTTTCTTTGTTCGCCTCTTTAAGAAGAATCGCTTTATGTATTCCCTAATTTTAAGTAGCTTTGGATAAAAGCGTCTAAAAATAAATAAATTAAAAGCGTTTTCATCATATTCAAACTTAAAATCAGCAGGCTTTTAGTTTGGCGGGTTGCCGGCAAGTAAGTACACGCGCTTCTGGATTTAGCAGTGCTGCTGATTAAAGAGCGTCAGTGGATGAATGTCGCAGTTTTGCATTGTGCTTTGAAAACGCAATGAGATAGACTAGATTTATACTTTCAGGTTGAAAATAAAACTTATATAGTGGTTACAGCTGTCAACCATGTCGGTACGCAAATGCGCTGTCAGAACATATTTATATAACGCATTTTTTATTTTGGTCGCGCATGCGGACCACTTTTGTGCACCCTGTTTATAACAGTATTTCCTACAGTAGACTATGTGCGTATATGGGCACAATAAAAGGAAAGAAGCTAAAGGAGCCCGAGCCCGATCTGTAAAAAAATAAAAATAAAATAAAAAATTGGCCCTGGCCTGAATGGACTCAGCGTGTCGGGACCCGATGGGCTTGCAGACCTCTAATTCTTTATGAAAGTTAAGACTCTGCCACACCCTCCTAAATACCTCGTTTAAACACGCCCCACATGTCTACATCACTATGTGGAAATATTTACATAATGCTGCCCAAATGTTGACGCATAGAAATAAGGTGTGGTTTCAGTAACACAGTTAGTGTTGAAGCAGTCATGTCAGGGAGATGTGTGTGTATCTAAGAGAAAGACAAAGCACTTTATTTGTTCTTCTGAAAGTAGAAGCATTTGGGAATCTTTAAGATTACTTGCAACAGAACAGAAACACATTTTATGGACAACCGTTTCATGAAGCTAGGAGAGGAGGTCATTCTGACTCTGGTGCTTCTGAATCAGCTGCTGGAAGTGTGTTATTAGTTTAAGTGTTTGCTATTTACTGTTCAAATGTGGACATTATTAACATTATTAATCTTTACATTTATTTTGAAAGATGAAACTTGTGATTATGGAAAGGGGTGTTACATTTCCGACAAGTGCTTGTGGTGTTTGGCCAATCACAATGCACTGGGTCAGTCAGCCAATCAGAGCAGACTGCTCTTGTCAGAAGGAGGAGCTTTGTTTGAGAGAGGCGGGGCATAGAGGACCTACAATAATGAACAGTATTTGAAAAAATAATGTGTTTTTTGAACATTAAAGCATGTCAACAATATTCTGTTACACCAAATACACAAAATAATGATCTTTAAAAAGCATCATATTGACCCCTTTAATAAAAATAAAAAAATCAATTTATTATCAGTTTTAGTATTTATTACTTCAACTTATTTTATTTAGATAATTTTTTTTATTTTTTTATTTATTTTTTATATTGTTTCAGTTTTAGTTATTAGTACTTAAACTAAAATCAAACTGAAAATTATAAGTTTGAGTAATTTAGTTTGGTGCTTTTGTCTTTTTTTTTATTTCTATTTTCTAGAAATAAATATTCTATTTTTTTATATTATAGAAGAATAATATTTATCTATATATTTTTTCAGTTTTAGTAATAGTAGCACCTTATTTTGTTTTGGTAAGTATCCAAAACAACTTATCAATTTTTTTTTTTTCTTTTTTTTTTTTTTTTTCACCAAATGTTGCTTTTTATCAATGAGCAAAATCAGTATTTAATAGTTTTCATGTTAGTTAAAAACAACAATTCTTACCCCGATGCACAGAGAGTTTATCTGTCACTGTTTATGCCTTGAATCGGTTGACTCTGAAAGACTTGGGTTAGGCAGGAGAACACGTGTAAGTAGTTTGAGGTGAAAAGTCATAACTTTACACAATTAAATGTTAACCTTTTTCTTCATCTGGTCCAGGTAAACGCGGGCGGTACCTGATCTGACCCCTGACTTCAGTGACCTTCAGCATCTTCACAGCCTCCTTGACCCGACCCACAAGCCTCACAGTCCCGCCCCTTAGCATCCGTTACCATGGCAACAGCCAAGCCCAAAGGGCAGAACTCGCTGGCTCTGCACAAGGTGATCATGGTCGGGAGCGGCGGAGTGGGGAAGTCCGCTTTAACTTTGCAGTTCATGTATGATGAGGTGAGGATGCCTTTCACACATGACTACAATGATTCTACCCCACAGAAATCATCAAAATGAAGAAATGTCCGGTGTTCATGTAATAATTTTATGAATCACCTTTGTGTTATTGTGTAAAATGCTAGCAGTTTAACATAAACGAACAAATCATTCATTACAGTATTTATTAATCCTTAATGTTAGTTAATGAAAATACAGTTGTTCATTGTTCAGTGCATTAACTGTTAACAAGCACAACTGTTGATTTTAATAATGAATTAGTAAATGGTGAAATTAACATGAACTAAGATTAATAAATTCTTGTTAACTAATCAACCTTATTGTAAAGTGTTACCAATATTAATATAAATTCTGTACAGTTTTATTGTGTTACTTTCAGTAAAAGTGTGGTTATTTAATTGGCTGTTTTTTTTTTTTTCAGTGTCATTAAAAAGACTTAAAAAGTCTTACAAAATTAATTTATATTATTTAAAAACATAATAAATAATAATTACAAAGCATTGCCATAGCCAAGTGCATCCAGAATTTTAAGTTTCCGCTTCGGCCCAGAATTTTCATTTCGGTGCATCCCTAGATATAAAGACAACGTTTTATTTAATTTAATTTAAATCTAACAGTAATTTACTTTAAAATGCCACAATTTCTGAAAGGTCTGAACAACTTTTTTGTACAACTTCAAGTTGCGATGTAATATCTCAATATATCACAGAATATCGCAATATATTTCAATAATATTGTATCGTGATAATATCGTATCGTGAGGCCTCTGGTGATTCCCACCCCTAGCAGCTAGACCTCTAACAACTCAGTTTGCATGTCCTTAGTTAGTTTGAGAACAGTATTAAGTATAACTAAAACAACTTTAAAAATGTTACTTTACGTAATAAAACATATAAACACTCGACACATCTTCTGTCCCTCAGTTTGTGGAGGACTACGAGCCCACGAAAGCGGACAGCTACAGGAAGAAGGTGGTTCTGGACGGCGAGGAGGTGCAGATAGATATTCTGGACACCGCCGGTCAGGAGGACTATGCAGCGATCAGAGATAACTACTTCCGCAGCGGCGAGGGCTTCCTCTGCGTCTTCTCCATCACCGAATTAGAGTCTTTTGCAGCGACTGCTGATTTCAGGTGATTTACAGATCTGAGCTTATTTAAAAGAGCTGCATTGATTTTAGACTTTAAACTGTTGCTCTTTAATTGATGATCATGTTTATGGCCAGATCTTTTTTGTCTGATTGAATTAGGGTTGGGCCACAGTGGTCGATTATGGTAGTGGTACATCGAGTGACTAGTCTACCATTTAATCTATTTTTTTGTAATGGTTCTTTAATTCGATGTTTAATAGCAAAAACGTTTAATCCCCCAAATCGTTATTTTTGCAAAGGCATTATTATTTGTTTCATTGCTTTTGGGTAAATATTGAGTTGTAGGTGCTACATAAACACTTAATGGTACTCTCTCGCTCAGAGAGCAGATTCTGCGGGTGAAGGAAGATGAGAACGTCCCCTTCCTGTTGGTGGGAAATAAGTCGGATCTGGAGGACAGGAGACAGGTGAACGCCGACGAGGCCAAAGCCAGAGCGGATCAGTGGGGCGTGTGCTACGTGGAGACGTCTGCTAAAACCAGAGCCAATGTAGACAAGGTCAGTACTACAAAACCAGATCGGTAAACCTGAAATTGATAGTTTACTAGTGTATAGGGGAGGCACTTACTGAAACTACATCCTGTACACTCACAAGTGGTATTACAGATGTATTCTTAACATATTTTTCAGGCTAGGATTACTATACATTTAAAACTATTTATTATTAAAGGAATAGTTGACCCAAAAATTAAATGTTGCTGGAAATGTCCTTATCTTTAGGTCATCCGAGATTAGGATGAGTGTGTTTCTTCATTAGATTTGGAGAAATGTAGCTCAGCAATGGATGCTCTGCAGTGAATGGGTGCCGTCAGAGTGAGAACAACACATCACAATAATCACAGCACTCCAGTCCATCAGTTAACATCTGGAGAAGATAAAAGCTGAAACAAATCCAGCATTAAGACGTTTCTAACTAAAACATGAGTCCATAATCCATAATAACGTTTCATCTGGTGTAAAAGTGGTCTGGTCTGAATCAGGAGAGAAAGCATCCGACCACAACACCAGAATCATCCGGAAACCAACGCATACATTACTAATTAACGGATAATATTTTAAAGCTAGTTCTAAAACATCAGCAGATGTAGAGCTGCAGTCATGAACCTTGTCAAAACTCGAGGGTCCAAAGACAGGCCGAAAGGTAGGACCCTGGATTGGTAGGTCTGGTTCTTGAAGCTGAATCGAAGACATTTCCTGTGGTGAGGAGCAATCAGAACATGAAAGTAAGCATCTTTCGAATCGATCCTTGTGAACCAATATTCCTGGTTTACTGACCAAAGAACATCAGCTGCATGTTGCATCCGAAAGGGAAGAGCTTTCAGGAACACGTTTGGATGTCTCAAGTCTAGAACTGGACGAAAACTGTCATCCTTCTTTGAAATGAGGAAGAAAGTTGAATAAAAGCCATCCTTTGAACGCTTTCTATGGTTCCCTTCTCTAGCAGTGAACAATGTTCTTGAGAGAGAGCTTCTGAACGAACTGGATCCCCTATTACTGTAGGGACAATCCTTGAAAATGTTTGGGGCTGGCGTCAAAAACTACTAAGTATAACCCCTTCTCATTGTAGTCCAAACCCATGGATCTACTGACATCTGCCTCCATTACTGCAGGTGTAGACTTGAAAAATGTTAGACCACTGGCCCAGTGCCTAGAAAGCTATGTGGGTGCAAATTTTAACCAGGAACAGAAACCAGAAAGAATTGGGAGGTCTCGTAGTTTCTTTTTACAATCCTACACAATCCTTTTTACAATTTTTAGTCCTGAGTGAATTGAATCACCACTAGAACCCCCTGCAGCTGACAAAACAGTATTCTCCTGAGGGGAATATTGCACAGCAACATTCACTCCATTGAAATTATCCTGAAAAAGTGAGTCAGATGCACTTGTAGAGAGCACATCACATCAAGTCACTGCAAGATGTAGAAGAGGAACTGAAAGGTTCGTCATCCATTCTCATAGAACCCCCTTTATCTGCCTGTGTAATAGCTCCAGGTGAAGAAGGCATTTTATCTCAGACGAAAGGGCAGCAACTGTCTAAGAAAGAGAAGCTTTATCTACTTGCTCGTTCCTTGATATTGCCTTCTTAGATTCAAGATTCAAGAATTTAATTCGTCACATACACGATTATATAGATCATATATAACCAGCAGTGAAATGTGAGTCAGGTCCGCTCCATGGACAGTGCAATTATTAAAGAACTCAACACAGATGAAAATATACATAAATATAAACCCAGCGGGGAACTGTCAGTAAATTGATTGGGAGCATTAGCCACTGGATAGTACCGAGAAGTACCAAGTGTCATCGACAAAAATCCATCTTACTCTCGCTAAATATTCTTTCACCTAGATGTAAAATGGGTTGTAAAGAGTGCTCCATATTGACTTCAAATTCATTTTTTTTAATTGATAATGTCAGCAATTTGGAATTTATTTAAAGTGATACATTTTCGAAGGTACAGGTGCTGGTCCTATAATTAGAATATCATCAAAAAGTTAATTTATTTCACTAATTCCGTTCAAAAGGTTCAACTTGTATACTTTATTCATTCATTACACACAGGCTGATATATTTCAAATGTTTATTTCTTTTAATTTTGATGATTATAACTGACAACTAAGGGAAATCCCAAATTCAGTATCTCAGAAAATTAGAATATTACTTAAGACCAATACAAAGAAAGTATTTTTTAGAAATCTTGGCCAACTGAAAAGCATGAGCATGTACAGCACTCAATACTTAGTCGGGGCTCCTTTTCTGAACGAAAAGCTCTTCTGCATTCTTGAGTCTGGCATATCGCATCTTCCTCTTCACAACATCCCATAGATTGTCTATGGGGTTAAGGTCAGGCGAGTTTGCTGGCCAATTAAGAACACGGATACCATGGTCCTTAAACCAGGTACTGGTAGCTTTGGCACTGTGTGCAGGTGCAGAGTCCTGTTGGAAAAGTAAATCTGCATCTCCATAAAGTTGGTCAGCAGCAGGAAGCATGAAGTGCTCTAAAACTTTCCTGGTATACAGCTGTGTTGACCTTTGACCTCAGAAAACACAGTGGACCAACACCAGCAGATGACATGGCACCCCAAACCATCACTGACTGTGGAAACTTTACATTGGAGCTCAAGCAACGTGGATTGTGTGCCTCTCCTCTCTTCCTCCAGACTCTGAGATCCTGATTTCTAAAGGAAATGCAAAATGTACTTTCATCAGAGAACATACCTATGCACCACTCAGCAGCAGTGCAGTCCTTTCTGAAGCGAGACTCTTCTGACGCTGTCTGTTGTTCAAGAGTGGCTTGACACAAGGAATGTGAAGCTGAAACCATGTCTTGCATACGTCTGTGTGTAGTGATTCTTGAAGCACTGACTCCAGCTGCAGTCCACTCTTTGTGAACCTCCCCCACATTTTTTAATTGGTTTTGTTTCACAATCCTCTCCAGGGTGCGGTTATCCCTACTGCTTGTATACTTTTCTTCTGCCACATCTTTTCCTTCCCTTCGCCTCTCTATTAATGTGCTTGGACACAGCTCTGTGAACAGCCAGCCTGTTTTGCAATGACCTTTTGTGTCTTGTCCTCCTTGTTAGGGCTGGGCGATATGGAGCAAAAAATATATCTCGATATATTTTGCTATATCTCGATATACGATATATATCTCGATATCTTTACAGGAAAAATAACCCCCAAAAAACTACTGCAAAAACAAATATGGCAAATATTACATGTTAAGGGGCCTATGAAACATTTTATTTTTTTCTTCACCATATGTTTTATTGTTACCTAATTCTGTGTGCATAAATGCATAAAAACAACTTAATTAGTTAAAAAAAATTCTTAAAATAGCCTTATGTGAAATGTTTTTTTCCCTTCAGAAATTCTGTGTATTTACATTTTACTGATTATCAAATGAAGGCATAAAACATTCATTTAATTTATCTTTTAATTATTTAATAATTAAAGGGGATTTACTATTAAAAATAAAACATGGGAGAAATGTTGTGTGATTATTCCTTATAAAATTATGTTCGTTTAATTTTAATAGTAGTAGTAGTGGGCTATCTACATTCTGCTGTACAATAGTAATAGATTTCTGTCAAATACTTTTATTTTTTTCAATTACTTTACAGTTCAAACGGTCAGATGCTCATGAAGTGACTCTCAGTGCAGTTCTGGAGATGTTCCTCATGTGTTCACGTCTTTATTTAGAGAGAGGAAAGACAATGTAATCAGCGCGAGCGTTATGCGAGCTTCCGTGTTTAATGAATGAAGACGCGCTTCTGCTCCATTCGTTGACACAGACACGCAGAACATGCAGGATTCATATTTAAATAGACTTTTCCGGGTTAATATTTGCAGATATTAGTCCATTTCGCGATTTGATGTAAGTGCATGACCGACTTTTGATTAATTCATTTAAAATTTGACCAATTCCGTGACATTCCGCGTTAAACTGTAGATTCCATTTTTATGACTGGATTCCGCGATTCCGTCCGCGTTTCATTGGGCCCTACAGTAGACTTCTGCCTGCCGTTCGCCCTACGCCTTAAAACTGAAGTATCTCCATATAATGGAGCCAGTTGTCTTTTTTTTTTTTTTTTTTTTTTGACTAGTTCTCTACACGCGAGGTGAGAGGGGACAAAAGCAAGGAGGCGGGGGGCGAGCGAGCGGGGGCGAGCACAGCACAGGGAAGGCAAACAAGCAAAGTGGCGGAATCAGAATATAAACAATATATCGATATATACGATATGTCAAAATCCATATCGTGTTTAAAAAATATCTCGATATATTTTAAATATCGAGATATCGCCCACCCCTACTCCTTGTGCAAGGTGTCAATGGTCGTCTTTTGGACAACTGTCAGGTCAGCAGTCTTCCCCATGATTGTGTATCCTACAGAACTAGACTGAGAGACTATTTAAAGGCTTTGCAGGTGTTTTGAGTTAATTATCTGATTAGAGTGTGGCACCAGGTGTCTTCAATATTGAACCTTTTCACAATATTCTAATTTTCTGAGATACTGAATTTGGGATTTTCCTTAGTTGTCAGTTATAATCATCAAATTAAAAGAAATAAACATTTGAAATATATCAGTCTGTGTGCAATGAATGTATATAATATACAAGTTTCACTTTTTGAATGGAATTAGTGAAATCAACTTTTTGATGATATTCTAATTATATGACTAGCCCCTGTATACTGTCTTGATTGCAGGTTTTCTTTGACCTCATGAGGGAAATTCGTGCTAGGAAGATGGAGGACAGCAAGGAAAAGAATGGAAAGAAGAAGGGAAAAAGTCTGGCCAAACGAATCCGTGAAAGATGCTGCATTTTATAGTGTCTGCGATCATTTACTCTTCTCCTTCTGCTTATGTACCTGTATGTTCAATATTTTTGCGAACTAATCCTCGCCTGCGATGTTTCCTGGTGTTAGTGTGTCAGATTAGATGAAGGACGGTCTGATACAGTTGATTTCATAGATCAATGCTGTAGAGTCCAACTGGAATCTCTTAATGTCGAATCAATAATGTTCAAAAGCACAGGACGCTGTTGGTCTGTGTGGACTTGTGTATGAAAACTTCCTGTGCAAGAAATATGAGAGCTTTTTGATTTGATTATGTGTCAGGTTTGTTTAATGAATTCTGTTCTCTTTTGTTTGTTTTAATGGCCAGGTTTCTGTCTGGATTTAACATCAGTCTTAAGTGATCTGATCTCAAATAGACAACACAAAATACAGCTGTTTTGTCAAGTTCTTCTGCTCACCGAGGCTGCAATATTTGATCAAAAATACAGTATAAACAGTTAATTATTATTGCCATTTAAAATACCTGTTTTCTGTGTGAATCTGTGTTAAACAGTAATTTATTTCTGTGATGCTCCGCTGTATTTTCAGCATCATTCCTCCAGTCTTCAGTGTCACATGATCTTCAGAAATCATGAAAATATGATGATTTACTGCTCAAGAAACATTTCTGATTATTATCAATGTTGAAAACAGTACAATATATTTGTGGAAACTCTGATACATTTTATTTTTCAGGTTCAACAGATGAATGGAAAGTTCAAAAGTAAAAATCTTTTGTAACATTATAAAGGTCTTTATTGTTACTTTTGATCACTTTACTGCATCCTTGATGAACAAAAGTATTCATTTCTTTAAAAAAAAAAAAAAAAAATCCTAAATCTTATTGTGTAAAGGATGTTAATACCAGTGTAAAAAAAGTCTTCTTTAGCAGTGTCTCTTAAAGCTAAAATGAGCGTGTGAGTGTTATTACTTTAATGCTGGATGACTTCATCTACTTAATTTACATAATTATTTATTGACTTATTGAAAATATTAGAGCAAAAAAAAAAAAACAAGGACAAGCTTTATTGTTATAAAAAAAAGTGTTGGTCTGTGGCTAAGCAATTAGTAATTGTAGAAAGTTCAGTACACTAAGAAGCGATGAGATCTGTTTTACTCCAGTACCTACAGTAGTTACAGGTTTATTTAATCACAAGCATCTTGTCAGAAGCAGTGGGCGAAGTGGAAGTTCCTCTGGTCTCTGGACTTCCTGATGCCTTGATGTCAATCATGAATGTGACACTCACCCATGCTCACTGAGATGCACACTGTTTAGTGTTTGGCCATTTCAGAATCAGAGGGAGCTAGAAGAACAAGACCGAGGCTCTCGGTGGACGTCGCAGCATGTTTAAGAATGGGATGTGCATCCTTGCTATTGAAAGAAGACACAATGAGTACGATGACAATCTGATGCTTTTCATATGTGATGTGAAAATCCAAAACATGGATTTGGATGGCTTTTGCGCTCCTGCTCTACAGTTCAAGTCTTAACCAGAGAAATGCTTTGTCATTTTAATGTATAGCCTATCGATCAAGTGAATTTTTTTTTCATTCTGCTTTTTTATATATGTATTGTTGATGTGAAAGCTTCAAATAAACTTTTTTTTTTCTAATTTAAATGTGCTTTATTCACAGGAATGCTATTTATATTCAGTACTAACTTTTATTCACATTATACCTCTGAATTGTAGGTATGCCTATTTCTGACACACACACACACACACACACACACATATTTCCAAATAAAACATAAACTTGTTTTAACTTAAAACATCATAATTTTCTCACAATTTCTCCACCTCAGAAATAATTATATAAAAAAAGTTTATATCTCCCAAATCTGAGAAAAACTGAAGTGAGAGATATAAACGTATAATTTTATAATTATTTCTGAGGTGGAGAAAATGTGAGGGGAAAATACGTCAGAATTATGAATTTATCTCAATTATTTCTTGAAATTCCTCATTTATATTTTTCAAAAATGAAAAAAAAAAAACATTCAAATTACCATTGTTATTATTTTTAATATTACTTTTGATGTGGCTTAAACAAGCTTCTGTAGTATTGTATTCTAGACAGTAAATGATTATATATGTCAGATATCTAGTTCATCATAAGCAGCTGTTCTCGTGAAATGGAAGTGAAAGCGTGTTTTAGCAATTACTTTCAAAGTTCTTCTAGTAACTAAAAAAGAAAGAACATTTTAATTGCAACATTTCCAAAACAATGATGGTAGATTCAGCATGACATTATCAGTTCTTTCATTTGTCACAGCACAATGATGATCACATCTACAGCATGAACGTGAAACAAAAATTACTAACTGTGATGGGGAACCAACTTCTGGTTCTGGTTAATATGACTGAAGGATGTCACAGCAAAGGCCAGTGCTGCATCATGTATGCGAGTATATCACTGTGTGTCACTGTGTATCACTGTACATGTGTATCACTGTATATCACTGTACATGTGTATCACTGTATATCACTGTACATGTGTATCATTGTGTATCACTGTACACGTGTATCACTGTACATGTGTATCACTGTATATCACTGTAAATGTGTATCACTGTATATCACTGTACATGTGTATCACTGTATATCACTGTACATGTGTATCACTGTATATCACTGTAAATGTGTATCACTGTATATCACTGTACATGTGTATCATTGTGTATCACTGTACACGTGTATCACTGTACATGTGTATCACTGTATATCACTGTACATGTGTATCACTGTATATCACTGTACATGTGTATCACTGTATATCACTGTAAATGTGTATCACTGTACATGTGTATCACTGTACATGTGTATCACTGTATATCACTGTACATGTGTATCACTGTATATCACTGTACATGTGTATCACTGTGTATCACTGTACATGTGTATCACTGTATATCACTGTACATGTGTATCACTGTATATCACTGTAAATGTGTATCACTGTACATGTGTATCACTGTACATGTGTATCACTGTGTATCACTGTAAATGTGTATCACTGTGTATCACTGTACATGTGTATCACTGTGTATCACTGTACGTGTGTATCACTGTATATCACTGTAAATGTGTATCACTGTGTATCACTGTACATGTGTATCACTGTGTATCACTGTACGTGTGTATCACTGTATATCACTGTAAATGTGTATCACTGTGTATCACTGTACATGTGTATCACTGTGTATCACTGTAAATGTGTATCACTGTGTATCACTGTAAATGTGTATCACTGTGTATCACTGTACATGTGTATCACTGTGTATCACTGTACATGTGTATCACTGTATCACTGTGTATCACTGTACATGTGTATCACTGTATATCACTATAAATGTGTATCACTGTGTATCACTGTACATGTGTATCACTGTGTATCACTGTAAATGTGTATCACTGTGTATCACTGTACATGTGTATCACTGTGTATCACTGTACGTGTGTATCACTGTATATCACTGTAAATGTGTATCACTGTGTATCACTGTACATGTGTATCACTGTGTATCACTGTAAATGTGTATCACTGTGTATCACTGTAAATGTGTATCACTGTGTATCACTGTACATGTGTATCACTGTGTATCACTGTACATGTGTATCACTGTATCACTGTGTATCACTGTACATGTGTATCACTGTATATCACTATAAATGTGTATCACTGTGTATCACTGTACATGTGTATCACTGTATATCACTGTAAATGTGTATCACTGTGTATCACTGTACATGTGTATCACTGTGTATCACTGTACATGTGTATCACTGTGTATCACTGTACATGTGTATCACTGTGTATCACTGTAAATGTGTATCACTGTGTATCACTGCACATGTGTATCACTGTGTATCACTGTAAATGTGTATCACTGTACATGTGTATCACTGTGTATCACTGTACACGTGTATCACTGTGTATCACTGCACATGTGTATCACTGTGTATCACTGTGGCCGTGGGTTTTAGTAGCAAACACAGCTGCTGTATCTGCTTACAAAAGCTTTGTCCTTTGTGTGTGTGTGTAGCATGGGCTGTGCATGCTGAAATCGTCCATACATTTTAAAGGGAAGGTTGTTCTGTTAAAAATCCTGAATATTTAGCTTAATTTCAGTTCTCTGTAGTATTTCAATGTTTGTTTTATAATTGAACCTAAAAGTATAAACTGCATTTAAGTTTACCTTTTTCTTTAAATCCTGGCAAAAAAGGGCATTTTCAAAGGTGATATTTGGAAGCATCAGAAACTAATCTGAAAAAATTGACAATTAAAACATGATTTGTGCTTTGTTCACAGTTTATGGGTCAGTTTGCTTTAGTGTTATTGTCAGTAAAAGGCTGAAACACACAATCATGTAACTGCCTGTTAGAAAGAAATTGTCTAAATTAAACAATTTGAATAAATAAGAAATGACAGCATTATTAGTGCTCTTGTTATAATAATTTTTGGTCCAGCAGAACTGAGGTCAGCTTATTCTGGTTTAGTAACAACCCTTTTGAAATATGAAAGACAGTTTGTTACAGTTAGTTGTACTTCTGTAAATGTGCAGTAATAAGGCATTAGTCATTATTGCCAAAAATATAATGTAATTTCTCTAAATAAAAGAATTTTAAATAATTATAAATGTAAACCAAATGATGAAATGTTATTTGATTTATGTCTTTAAAGTTTTAATTTTAGATTTGTTTTCTTTTTGTTTTCTTTTTATTATGGTCTGTCACTTGTTAGAAAGCATGTTTTCTCTGTAAGTGTTATTTCCTCCATTCTAATTATTAACCTGGGTGTGATGTTTAGTTAATTATTAACTATTATTAATCCTCATTAAATTCATATTCTGTAGTTGTGTATCGACTTATTTACTGATCTTGATATGTTAAACTTTGTCTTTTTTTTCTTTTTTTTTAATAATAAAAAAATCACTTTATTGCATAATGAGCGGCACATTTTTTTCCCAATCAGCAAATGTTGAGTAACTTTTCAGGTTTTACTTCAATACATTTACCCTTTTATGCAGCAGCAGATCAGCCAAAGGTCAGTCTGCAGATAAGGTTTGAAGAAAAGCACTCTAGTTTTCCTAGAATTTGTTCCTATTGATGAGAAAAAACAAACATGCAATGAACGAGATCCACCACCGCCTCCTACTTTGAACCGAGATGACTGCACCTTCGTTTCTAAACTGTTGCATGGACATCAGAAGTCTGACATGTCCAAAAGGAGACGCATGTTGGCGCCCTCTGCTGCCAGCGGCATATGTGAGCAAGGTTTAGGAGTTAGTAAGTGCCACAGCTCGAGCAAATTTATTCTGATTGAAGGCCTCGGAGCAAAGGCCTATTTGCGGCAGGAGTGCGCACGATTCGCTACTTTTGTTTTTGTACTTAGAATGATTACAGCTTTAATTTAGCCCCATAACCATGTTAGTATTTTAATTCAGATTATTTTTAGATATAAAATGACACGTAAGTCTACCTCTGTGGACGAAACGGAATTTCTGATTTTCTGTGGAGTGTGGAATCTGCCGAGCTGAACTCCGCGATGAGCTGCCATGCGCTCTACTTCCTTGTTAGTGAGTCGGTGTGAGAGGGCGAGAAGTTTCAGACCCGCACAAGTATGTTGGGATTTAAGTAACGTTTTCGATGGTATCTTCCCTTTGGAAAGCTTACCTCGCCGTTTTTACCTCGTCACCGGGAGGACAGCGCTATCCGAGCCATGGAGGCGGATTTAAAGGCGGTTGTGAGGCGGATCTACTAGATTAGCACAGCTGCTAACACAAGCTCTTCATCAGATGCGTGGAGCTGGATCACAACTCGAGGCTTTTATTGACTTCTCCGACGCCTTTTAAGGATTTTTCCCGATCTATGTGCGCTGGGATGGTTAGATGCGGTGTATTCGGTGTGATCCGGTCGGGATCGGTCGCTGTGTGAACACACAGACGGTTATCTGTGCTAGAAGAGGGCTTGAAGAGGCTTTCAATGTTTGGCTTTGTTCGCCGGGGACTGAAACGCGAGCGATAAAAGTGCGATATTAAATGCCGAACACGGAGCTCGTGTCCCGCGAGGGCCGGGGGAGAAGCCCGCCGCCGCAGAGTAGCGTTAATCAGAGGGAGAGACGGAGCAAGAGCCGCCGAGAGAGGCACCGGGAGAAGCGGCGGTCCTCGTCCTCCTCCTCCCGGAGAAAGAAGCACAAACACCGGGAGAAGCAGCAGCAGTTGTGGCCACAGCACGAGGCGCTTTACGACGGGGATGTTCGGACTTTAGTGGAGTACGACGACGTGAGCTCGCAGTCCGAGCGCTTCTCCGGGAGCCCGTCGCCCAGAACCGACACGCTGTCCGTGGACCGGCTGAGCGGAGCCGAGCTCCGGGACTCACGGAGGAGGGACGGGACCGGCGGGGCGGAGGAGGAGACGACGAGGAACCGGTCCAGCCCCGCGCTCAAGTCCCGCAGCGGCGTGAGGAATCACGACAGCAACGGAAGAAAGCCTTCGTCCGCGACCCAAGCCGACAAAAAGGAGTCGAAGAGACACAAAAGCAAGTCCAAATCCGAGAAGGATCCTCCTTCTGCCTATAGAGAGCCTCCGCAGGCTTACCGGGACGACCGGGAGGAGCTCCGGTCCTACTGGAGGAGCAGCCCTAGCCTCCGAGCAGCGGAGAGTCCCTACGGGGCGCCCTACTCCTACGGATACCAGGAGTCTCCTAACACAAACTTCCCGTTCATCTCCAGGAGGAGCCCCAGGAGGCCGTCACCGAGCTCGACCTACTACGGGCGCGATTCAGAGCTGCACGGCGCCTATACCGTGTCGAAGTCTCCGAGCTCGTACTCGAGCAGCAAGAGGAAGCGCTCCCCGTCCAGCCCCCGCTGGCGCCGGTCCCCGAGCTACGGCCGACACAGTCCCTACGAGCAGGGCGAGGTCACCGGCAGCCCGTACCAGCGCCGGCGCTCCCGGAGCCCCAGTCCCGACAACAGGTGAGACACGGGCGTCTAAAGCGCTCGAGGAGGAGAGAGGCTTACTGTGTGTTAGTTAGCGACTACACTGGATTTGTAAATGGTGTATAATTGATGATAATATTGGGAGGAGTACGACATGTGACTCGATTCGATTTGAGTCGGTTCACATAAATTCTGTGAAAGAATCAACCCGAGCGGTCAATTCAGTTGACGAGAATCGATGAGTTGAAATGAATCGAGTGTTTGACCGAAATATGTCGAATTTGAACAGAACCGACTCTTTCGATCATCGAAACGAGTCGAGAATCGACGAATTGGAGTGAATCGAGTATCTAACTGATAGGGTTAATAGTTATTTACTTTAAACATTAGCATAAATGATGCATATAAAGCATGCTTGATGTTTAGTGGACTGTATGAGCAATTAAAAAAAAACGTAATTGTTTCAATAAATATTATTTTGAATGATTTTTCAGCTAATCAGTGTAAACTAATCTTACTATTGATTACTGTAACACAGATTATATTTATTGTCTAAGTGACTTCTATTTTATGAGTTGCGTTTGTATTTTTTTTCTATCTCTTTGTATAATAGTTTATATTACAAATCCTAAGGGTAATCTTAATTTCTCCCACTACTTTAATCAAAACATTAAAAAGTAATAAATCTACCTACACTGTTAAACAAAGATCCGTTTATTAATATTGTTTATTATTATTATTAATGTTGTTGTTATTATTATTATTATTATTATTATTATTCTCATAGTAACTTAACAAACTGTAATAAATATGGTATTTTGGTAGAAACTTGCTGTATTAATTGGCTGAAACTATGAAAAGGATATTATTGTACTTTTATAACAGCTTGTTTGTTTGTTTGTTGCTTTTCTCTGTCAGATGCAAGTTCATTTTTGTATATTTATTCTTATTTTTGTATAATTTGCACAGGTTTTTTTTAATAACCCAGACCTACAAAAGGTGTAGCTCCAGTCTCACATTCTGTACAGAATACCACAGTTCTTTCATATTAAAATTTATACACTTTTTTTTTTTTTTTTTATCCAAATCAATCATGTTTAAAATGACAATACTTCACAATCAATGGAAATGTCAGACCGTGCTGTTATTTTCCGACTGCTGTAGACATCACTGGCATTTTTGAAGACCGTATAATCTTTATTTGTTTACTATTTAGTTATAATCAGCACAAAAGTGTAGAAGACCTTTTGATTCGATTCATTTGACCTTTGCAGTCTTTGCACCCACTGTTAACTCTTTCCACTCTGTGTGAAGAGCGAGGCACACACGTGTTGGTGGAGATCACGTGAATCGCAGGCTTTATAACAGAAGTCAAGCTTAATGACGCTCTGAAGCCTGGACTTTACAACATGAGCGTCTCTTTCCTCCTGTGTTCAGAACCGAGTCAGTTTCATAAAGGGCTTCGTCAGTTGTTTTAATACTTGTAATGATGGTTGTAATTATAAACCAGATAAGTGTAATCTCAGTTTGAGAAGCAAATTACCTGAATTTTCATTGGCTGATTCAGTCATGATGTGGCTCCATCCGCTTTGCTGTCAGATGATTGCACAAGCAAATAGCAGAGACAGTGGTCATAAACTGGGGATTATTTCCATTGCTTTTGTTAGTAGTAAGTTCTAAAAGTGTTTGCGCATTAAACTGCTGTTTCGTTTATGATGAAGGCCACATATTTGCTATTCCTTTTCAAATGCTCGTTTGGTAACAATATAAGTTAGTTTCAGCATTTATCTTTCCATTTATTGATTAAGGACTCTCAGATCACTTAAATGCAGTTTGCATTGTAACAAGGTAAAAGCCTTGGTAAGTGGTTTCATAAGTACAGGAAACCAAAGTTTATCTGATCTCTGTATTTGAATACTGTCTTGGATTAGAGTTAAATGTCTGTTTTCTATCTTGAGAGATGTTGGAGGGAAGCTGATGATTGTAGCAGTCTTTTATTCTTCGCTGAACAAATAGTCAAACCAAAAATTATATTTCTGTTTGAGGTTTATGATGATCAAACACTTGCACTACTAGGGCTGCACAATTAATTTAGTTTTCTAATTGTGATTTATAATTACGGATGTTACAATTGCATAATCGTTCAAAGTGGCAAGTAATCGCTTAAAGTCCACTTAAGTTCTGCGTGCTTAGGATGTGTTTCTTTCTATGTTATCTTAAAGGTTTTAACATTGTTTCAATTTCAGTTAAATTATAATACCATTTATATGTTTACTTTTTTTTTTTAAAGAAGAAACCCACCCAGTGTATAATTGACATTAGAGGCTTAATACTAAAGAAAAGCAATACAAGTTTTTCAGTTAGTGTTTTTAGCTTATTTTCATCTAAAAAATATGGCATGCAGTTGCTTCAAAGAAAGTATTAACATCATTCAAAAGTAAATTGTCGTAATCGTTAGAGGTCGACCGATATTTTACCGATAGCTAGGTTGGACCACACTAATGATTTAATCTAATAATTTAAAACCATGAAACTTATACTATTTTCACATTTCACGTATTACATGATTAGAGCCCTATGAAATGTCTTTTGTTAACAAATTATGTTTTAGCATGTCTAATTATTTGAACGCATAAAGCAACGTATTTTTCTTTTCTCTTAAAGAAGCCTAATGATTTTTTTCCTTCAAAAATTGTATTTACATTTTTGTTATCAAATTAAGGCATGCAACAACTTTTATTTGTCTTATAATTACTGAAAATTAAGCAAACTTCTTTTTTTTTTTTTTGGCAAACTAAGGGGATTTACTATTAATTAAAACATGGAAGAAATCTTGTCATTTATATAGGCTATGTAAATTCTACTCAAAAATACTTCAAAACCAGACTTTTATTTTGACGAGTTGCCATGAATATCTTTACAATTCTGTGCATGTGATATGAACACTTAATGATTATCTAATCAATATAAAAGAGCAGCTGAGTCTGGGAGAACTCACCGGTATCACACACACTCCGGACGCATCGCGTTAAACTCCAGCAGTGGTCTAAAACGGTTTATTTATTCACCAAACGGACACAAGTTGACTTCAAGAATGAACAATGAGGCAAATATAAGTTTGAAGTTCAGTGTTTAAAAAACACAGCAAACAGAAAGAGCGATCTATATTATAGTGTTATAAATGAAGAATACAGACTTTATTAGAGCCACAGAAAGACTATCGGTGCTGATTAATCTGCAAAACAGATACATCGGTCGACCTTTAGTAATAGTAATAATTTAGAGAGATTAATTAACTGTTATGTTTTGTCATAACCATCTAGTCCTATACACTACCATTCAAAGTTTAGTTTCCTTAAGGCGGGCGTATACGTTGCGATTTTTGCTGTCGTACGAGTTCGCATGCAATTTTTTTCAGTTGTGTGGAAATCGCGTATGCTTGTATGGTCTCGGCTCGTATCATTGGCGATTAATTACGAGCAGAGTGGCTTACGAGCACTTCCCGACCTCCCGATCATTTTTAAACATGTCTAAAAAGTTTGTGAGCTGTCGGTTTGAATTCGTGACATGTGTGCGGTTAAACGAGCCGATTTGTTGATTTATCTGAAATTGACCAATCACAAACTAGGAAAACCACAGAAGAAGAAAGAATAAGACGGCAGCGCCACAGCGAATGTTGACTATTGACCAGGAGGATAAACTCGCTGAAGTCTGACAGGAACAGCGAACACTGTATGATGTTTCTAGCATCGTGTTCCAATGCCTTTTAGTTCTCTCTCTCTCTCTCTCTCTCTCGCTCACTCTCTCTCACACACGCATATGTAGTTTACAGGGACTCTCCATAAACGTAACTGTATTCTATACTGTATATCCCCATACACTACCTCTATCAATCACTGAAAATGCATGATTAATTTATATATATTAAACACCGTACAGTATTTTTTTTAGAGCTATTTGGTTTACGAGGGCACAGGAATTGTCCTCACGAACCATGTTTACATTGTAATACCTATTTCAGATATTCATAAACCATATACAAGCACACACACACACAGGGTAACCAAACGTCCCGGTTTCCTATTGCTGAAAAATAACCTGTACGTGTAGGAAACAGTCACGGCTTGTATCAATATTTTATATGATGTTATTGAGAGAGGGAGAGCAGTTAAATTAACGTATTTTCCAGACTATAAGTCGCACTTTTTTCATAGTTTGGCTGGTCCTGCGACTTATAGTCAGGTGCGACTTATTTATCAAAATTAATTTGACATGAACCAAGAGAAAACATTACCGTCTACAGCTGTGAGAGGGCGCTCTATGATGCCAGAGATGCTGCTCAGTTCTCCTGTAGTCTACACTGAGCAGCATAGAGCGCCCTCTCGCGGCTGTAGATGGTAATGTTTTCTCTTGGTTCTTGGTTCTGAATGAATGCGGTAGGCACGTTCGACTTGAAACAGCGCTGCACAGAATGATCACCTGTATAACATCAAAGTACAGCGAGAGCGATTCGAATGCATTGGATGTGTGTGCTCTCTATCGCGCTCGCAATACTTTAATGTCATACAGTGATCCTTCTGTGCGTGCACGGTGCGATTGTTTCTGGAATTCGCGGGTTGTAAAATCGTGTCGTAAATCATCTCGTCCATACGATTCTCAGATAAACTCACTCGTACCGTGTGCGTGGACATACGATCTTCCGACCATCCGACACGTTTCTTCCATCTTTATCTGACCCTCTAAATTTAGCATTATTCTAATTCTATTCTTAAAAAGACCTCGAACACTAGCTTGCTTTATTCTTTTTCTGTTCTATCTGTTTTCTTATGTATTATAGCCCTTGCTACGTGTACTGTGTTTAAGCTATACTGAGACTTATAGTACTTGTATATTATTGCTCTTTTTTTTTTTTTTGATTGCTTCCATTGTCCTCATTTGTAAGTCGCTTTGGATAAGAGTCTGTTAAACGATTAAATGTAATATAACCTTTATACATTTCTTTTGTCACTTCAGGGCTGTCGCGATAACCGCAATATTGTAATATCGCTCTATTGACAAGCAAACCGCAGAGGAAAGATAGCAACCGCAGAAACCGCCGCAACCGCAGTGCTCAGTTTATTTATTTATTTATTTATTTTTAATGAGGCTGTGGCCTTTTTGTTTTTTTAATTTGTCACTGTGCAAGCAATGTTAAATTAATTAATGATACAATATGGTTACGACTGTAATTTTCTCGCGAGCCTTTGTAGCGTGCTTCGTTTGTTTTGAATAAGCCAGCTGAAACGATGGGAGGCGCTCGATCTTGTCCCAAAACCTAATCTCACTTCGCCAGTTTGGGAACATTTCGGCTTTCAACCCAATGAAAAGGGCGAGGCAGCGGATGTAGATGAGCCGATATGCAAAATCTGTGGCAAAGAGGTTCCTGTGACGCGGCAATACATCTAATTTGAGGTCATCAGGACATTCTAAAACCCTTAACGTGAAAAACGCTTTCACGTGGTTTAATGTACTAATACAGTGATATTAACAGACCAAACTCACTTAACATCATATTAATAAAGTATACTATCTACAAAAATTCAGATGATCCCCGAATATGAATTCAACGCATTTAATAACACGTTAAGCCTTTATCTTTACCTTTATTAACGTGTTATTAAACGACTTGCATTCATAATCAGTGCTCAACCTTTTTTTTTTTTTTTTTTTTTTTTTTGCACATAGTATACTGTATTAGTATAATGTTTAGTAAGTTTGGTTTTTAAAAATCGCTGTCTTAGTACATTGAGCCACATTAAGCGTTTTCTTATAACGGTTTTCTATGGTAGGAAAAGGCTTAACGTGTTATTAAACGAGTTGCATTCATATTCAGGGCTCATCTGATTTTTTTTATAGATAGTATACTTTATTAGTATGATGTTCACGGTAAGCATTTTAGAGTGTCACTTTTGTGACTTATCAGTTTAATGCATCCTTGCTTAATAAAACTCTTAATTAAAACATCGGGCTGGCTTCAGACATGTTAAATGGTAGTGTATGTCTTTCTGCTGGAAGACTCGAAATGCTGTTTTCTGCACTGTGAACTTACAGTAACCACATGCTTTCAAGCTCCAAATATAGTAAAATTTGATTCATAAAATTAGTCAGTAAGACTCGTTGACTATATTGTTAGACATCTTAAGCCATAAAAGAGATGTGAGTGGGGAACAGACCCAAGGGGTTTTCAAAACGACATCCAGATATCAGTCATTCTCAAAGAGATTTCTCAATATCCGCCAACACAGCTTTATAGAAATGAGCAATGTCAGTTCAGACACGGTGAGCCGTTTGCTTGATGCACAGGGCTTGACAATTTGCGGGGATTCTTGATATTTTGCTAACCTCTCTCTCTGTGTGCGACTTTTAATTTCACTATTCAAGATAGAAATCATTCCCTCCACTGATCTGTCAAAATAGATTTCACACATTCAAACCTCATTAAGTTTGAATTTGTACATATGTGAACTTGATGCATAAAGGTGCGCTGTATTTATATTGTTTGCTGCCTTAAATGTTGAAGTCAGGTAGATTCTGATTGGTTGCCAATTAAAGTTGCGTGAGTAATCGTTAAAAGATTGTGATCTCGATTCAAACACCCACGAGATCTTATTCCTAAATGACAGTGATTTCCCCATTTCGATTAAACCATTGAGAAGTACAATCACAGCAAACATTCAAACTATGACCGAAGTTCTGGGATAAACGTTATAGTTATATAAATGTTATAGTTCGGATATAAACACTGATGTCCATTGTAGTGATCAGAATAGAGTAAATCAAAAGTAAATTAAAAAACGTTGCTTCATCCAATAATGAAACAAGCGAAGCCTTAATGAGATCACATTGAATCATTCACCTCAAGAGATTATAAAGGATATATCACTCAAGGATTTATCATTTCATTTGATTCAGCTCCTCCTTCCTCGGGTGTTTTCCTCACTTCCCTTGAATCCTGAAGGAGTGGAGCTCAGACGTGAAGAAAGGAAATGAGGATCCACAAATAAGAATTGAGAAGCACCCCCTGATTAATCCTGTAAAGAAACAAGCAAAGCCTTTATTAGTGACTCGTTAAATCATTCACTCATCATTCAATAACACTGATTTACTGAGTCATTGAATTATTCATTCAACTGGAGCACAAGAAAAGATCATTCAAATTAATTGGATGTTTTTTAATAGACTGCAGCAATTAAGTAAATGTTATTTTGTTTAGTTGTCTATTCAGAATCATCCTCTATTTTTATTTATTCATTATTTAATCGTGATCCTCAGTTTCTCCAGAATCGTGCGACTCTACAGTTAATGGTTTTCGTTCATCAGATGCGAAAAAACACATTAGGAAAGTTACTCCAATGATATCGTTCCCTCCGTGTTTGCTCAGGAATGACTGACACGAAGCTATCGCATGACTTCAGAAGGCTTCTTTGTAATATAGTTTAAATATGTCATTAACTGACTTCTTGTGGCTTTTTATGGTGCTTTTGACATTTTTGGAGCTTGATGGTCTCTGTTTTCTTTGTATGCAAAAGATAAGGCAAGAAGGTCTAATATAATTTCTAATTCCGTCCTCCATGGAAAACAGATCGTGCAGATCATCATTAATTCATTGTGCTGTTGCTTTCAGGCGGACGGGAAAGTCGCGCAGCAGGAGCCCGTACCAGTCGACGCGCCACTCTCGCTCGCACAGCCGTCACAGACACTCACGGTCCCAGAGTCGGCCGTCCAGTCTGTCCCCCAGCTCCCTGACCCTGAAGAGCAGCCTGGCCGCCGAGCTCAGCAAGCAGAAGAGAGTCAAGGCCGCCGAAGCCGCCCGCGTCAAAAACTCCAGCAACACCTCCACCCCAACCAAGGGCTCCTCGTCCTCCTCCAGCGCTCCTCAGCCCAGTCCTGTCACCAACCACACCAAGAAGACCAGACCCCCATCACCGCCTCCGCCGGGGGCCGAGAAGGGCCCCAGAACCCCGGTGTCCAGTCAGCCGCAGTCTCCTGTGGAGCGACCCGTCAAGAGGAGCTCAGACGCCTCTCAGTCCAGCAGAGAAGCCAAGGTGAAGGAGGAGAAGAAGAAGGGAGGACCGACCGTGCAGCTGAAAGACAAGGAGCGAGAGAAAGCATCTGCTCCAGCTTTAGCCTCTCTTCCTCTGACAGACAACCATCTGGATCATCTGGACGGAAGCGACAGGTGCGTCTCCAACACTGATCTCTGAAAACAGAGCATCTCGAGTATTTCACTTCATTGCTTTATAAGTTCCCCAAGGTTTTTGCAGGTTCTCAATTTTTAAAGACCCATTTAAGTGAAGAAAGTACAGTGGCCGAATTGAAGGGAACACAGTACATCAGTATAATCTGTAATTGCTAATGTATAAATGAGTTTTTAACAACCGTTTGAAAATACAAGCTCAGCTAGAATATGAAAAGAACGTCTACTCTACAGTCTTTTCTCAGTATTTCTGTCTTGTTTGTCCAGCGTTAATGTCTAAAGACTTAAGGAATTATGAGGAATTTATCAAAATGTGAGTATGATTAAAAGAACAAATATTTGCCAGTGAGCTCAAAAGACTAGCTTCATTCAAAGGAAAACGTTTTCATTCCTCATTGGCAGATTGGCAAACTCACTTGGTTTTGTACACTTTCTCAGAAAACAAGACTTCATGTGTTCATTTTCCATCTCCGGTAAATGTATTTTGATGTTTGTCCCACAAAACAAGACAAAAATACTGTGGAGGATATTAGGTTACCTTTCTTTGCAGTGCATACATCATGTAGCGCCATGACTTTAAAACTTTCTGCTCTGATTTGTTTGGGGGGTTGGATTGAGACTTTAAGACTTTTTGAAGCCTTGGATCCACACTGTGTTGGATTGTGCTTTGTTTTTAATGTATCCACTGAAAGCCTCCTTTTTTTTTCCTCCTATGACAGTGTCTTGAAGGAGTCTTCAGCAACCTCAGGGAAGAAGAAACCCGAAAGGAAAGCCCGTCAGCTCCTTGCAGACCTCCCTCTTCCTCCAGAGCTCCTGGGCATCGCCCCTGGTTCGCCCCACAGCCCGCCCGATGACAAAAAGACGCCCATCCCACGGAAGAGACCCAAGTATGTAGTCAAACACTGACATCTACTCAGGTTAGCAGCGTTAAACCTCACCTGCGTCTGTTCTGCAGAATATGTGGCCCACGCTTCGGAGAGATCAAGGAGACGGAGATCGATTGGGGAAAGCGGTGCGTGGACAAGTTTGAGATCATTGGGATCACTGGAGAAGGCACTTATGGACAGGTGTACAAAGCCAAGGACAAAGACACCGGTGAGATGTTCTCAAACATCTATATATACCTTAACAGTAATATTGAAGTCCGTGCTCATGTGCTTTAATTTGATCGGTAATGCATTCTCAGACCTTTAGTCTCTTAATGTAGCTCATCTGTCTTTCTGGTTTTGTGTATTCAGCCGAGTTGGTGGCTCTCAAGAAGGTGCGTTTGGACAACGAGAAGGAGGGCTTTCCCATCACAGCCATCAGAGAGATCAAGATCCTGCGGCAGCTCAACCACAAGAGCATCATCAACATGAAGGAGATCGTCACTGACAAGGAGGACGCCTTAGACTTCAAGAACGACAAAGGTATCGCTTGGGACTGACCCATCCTTTGGCTCAGAGTGTCTCCTCGCCGTGTGATAACCGTGTGGTCTTCTCTCAGGGGCGTTTTACCTGGTGTTTGAGTACATGGACCACGATCTGATGGGTCTGCTGGAGTCCGGTCTGGTGCACTTCAACGAGAGCCACATCAAGTCTTTCATGAGGCAGCTGCTGGAGGGACTGGACTACTGCCACAAGAAGAACTTCCTGCACAGAGACATCAAGTGCTCCAACATCCTGCTCAACAACAAGTCAGTGCACACCAGATTAACTGCCTTATAGCCTTAGAATATTAGCTTGAATGTGAATGAACATTATGATGGAGGCAGATAAGCTGCTTATTCTCGTTTTATTAGGATGACAGTATAAGGGACGTATTAACTTTTGTTCTCACCAACGTTGTATCTCACCCAGATAAGCATTTTGCTAACATCTGACACAGATCAGAATTTGGTGCACACGGTTTTTCGCATTCGATCTGAGTCACTTCCAAATGTGGTTTAACGGCTCGTTTTCTTAAAAAAGAAAAAAAAAAAATATATATATATATATTTATAGAGAGCTTGCTCGCCCAATGTAAGGGCGACACGTTCCCATAAAAGTGGTGTTTTTAATACCAGTGTGCTGTTTCTGCTTGCGTTTTATTGAGATGGAAACTTTAGATCGGTAAGAAATTGTCCATTCAGGAGCTGGTTTTCAACCCCTGCCCTGTGAATTATAGAAATACTTGATGTGAATTATAGTGATATAGTGTAGTAAAGCGATCAGTGCAGACAGTTCTTCTGGGCGGGGATGTATTTTAACACAGATATGGGACACCAGTCGTGTCTAAAGTGAATGCAAACATATCAGATCTGGGTATTTAAGACTTTTTAGCCTAATGCAGCCTAATGGACCAAAATGGGATTGGAGTCCACAATGGGTTGAGTGCAAAGTCAACTGGGTTCTTATATTTTTTGGTCCACTTAAAGTGGTCTAGGCTCTTTTAACCCTTTAGAATCTGAAGCTAGTGGTGAAAAGTGTTACGGTCACATGAACACAGCTTGGTTGGTTAAATAGGACTGACCACCATTAGATCGGATCATTGTGGACTAGACTTTCACATTACAGCAGATCTAACGTGTGTGTACTGTCCTGCAGGGGTCAGATCAAGCTGGCAGATTTCGGATTGGCTCGTCTGTATAACTCTGAAGAGAGGTACGTCTCTCCATGTGATTCAGCAAGCCGTAATGATTCGGGTGAACCGAGCAGACTCTGACTGTCCCGTGTGTGTGTGTGTGTGTGTGTGTGTGTGTGTTCCCCAGCCGGCCGTACACTAATAAAGTGATCACTCTGTGGTATCGTCCGCCCGAGCTGCTGCTGGGAGAAGAGCGGTACACGCCAGCCATCGACATGTGGAGCTGCGGGTGAGTGAGGAAACTGAGCTGTTAATACACACGTCCCTCCAGACTCCACCTGTTTACACCCTCCCTGTCACACAGGTGCATCCTGGGAGAGCTTTTCACAAAGAAGCCCATCTTTCAGGCCAACCAGGAGCTGGCTCAGCTGGAGCTCATCAGGTAAGAGGAGCTGGATGCAGACGGGATGTTCCCCTTCACAGTCTGAGATTCAGCTGACCTGTGTGTGTGTGTGTGTGTGTGTGTCCGATCCAGCCGTATCTGTGGCAGCCCGTGTCCCGCTGTGTGGCCCGACGTGATCAAGCTGCCCTACTTCAACACCATCAAACCAAAGAAACAGTACCGCCGGAGGTTAAGGGAGGAGTTCGCTTTGTGAGTAACCAGAAATGAATCAAACCAGTCTGGTCTGTTTTAAGGGCGTTCTAGCTCATGACTACAAAGGGTTAAATGAACATCGTGTCTTAACTCACCCTTCCACAATTACAGCCAGAATGAGACACTGATACAAAATGAAGTGAATTTATGATTAAAACAGGAGTAGGGAATGAAATCTCCGAACTTCGTTTTATTCTGACTTGCTTCATTTTGATCATTTTCTCTTCCTGTTTTGTAAATGTGCTTTAATTTCAAGAATCTTTAGACATTTGCACTGGAAGACGAGACAGAAACACTGTAAAAGCAACAGATTTGCATCACTTCTTACAAACTTTAAACTGTTGCTGATACATTTGCATTTAGATGCTAAATTGAGTTGTGTTCCATTCGATTCATTCCTTAAATTTGGTCTTAAAGTGATTTAAATGTCTTTTGATTTACCTTCATAAAACCTGCAAATATTTCAAACCCTAATCTTTTACCAGATTTTAGATTTATCCTAGAGTTCTGCTGCAATTGTAAACTTATTTTTGGTGGGAAGATGATTGTTCTGACTTTTAGACGTGTAATGTTCTGTAAATACGAGTGTGAGTGCTATCTTCAGGGGGATATCTTTATCACATGAATGTTTCAGTATTCCTCTGATGGCCCTGGATCTGTTCGACCACATGCTTGCGCTGGACCCGAGCAAACGCTGCACTGCAGAACAAGCGCTCAGAAGTGACTTCCTCAAAGACGTGGACCCCACCAAGATGCCCCCCCCAGAGTATGACATCCTGCTGTTCTTGCTTTTACCCTGTTTGATTATAATATACCAGGTTTTTTTTTTTATTTTGTAAGCAGCTATGCTTTTAATTGGTGTGCTTTCGCTATTTGTAACTTTTTTTATTTTTTTATTCCATGGCGGGAGGAAACAAAATAGCAATATATAAATACAAAGTTGCAGCTGCAATATAAAAAGAGAGAGAGTTGCAATTAACTACAAAAAAAATTGGGTTGCAAAAAGGTGGAAAACTTCCAGGATTTTTTGGAAACTTTTCAGGATTTGGGGGAGTATTCCAGGGATTTTGGGAATTTTTTTTCTGCCCTTTGCAAACCTTTGAAAAAAAAAAAATATTTCTCTGCAGAGAGGAAAAAGTTGTAATTTGAGAAACCCGGAGTTGCTAGAAAAAAAGTGAACTGTGAGATAGTCGCAATTAATGTTGATATTTTTAAAAGTAAATGACAACCTTTTAAAACGGTAATAGACTAAACCTAGCAATAAGGTGTTTTTATTTTATTTTTTCAAATTGTGCTTTTTTTCCCTCTCTCTCTCTCATAGCTCTGAATAATAATTAACTTTAGTTTCAGTGAATTAATGCATGCTTTATTTGTTCTCAGATGCCAGTGTTTGAGCTCTGCCCCTCAGTGTGATCTGATACTCTTTCTTTCTCTCTCTCTCTCTCTCTCTCTCTCTCTCTCTCTAGTCTTCCTCTGTGGCAGGACTGTCATGAGCTGTGGAGTAAGAAGCGGCGGCGGCAGAAGCAGATGCCGGAGGAGCTGAGCGCCCCTAAAGCCCCTCGGAAGGAGCTGGGTCTGGACGACAGCCGCAGTAACACACCGCAGGGTTTCCCCTCCGCCGGAGCACACAAGGGTCCGAGTGCTGCTGCCGCTGCGGCCCTGCTGGGTAAAAACACCTGCACTGACACTGATGTCCCTCACACACCAGTTACTCTCCTGTCCTGGGTCAGAAACTACCCAGAACACCCGCATTACACCTCGGCTGCGTGGTGGAAGATCACATCGTCTCATAGCAGTCAGTAAAGACTGGAATACACTACACCACGATTAAAATGTGACCAGATTGGAAAACACTAGGAGTCAGATTTACTAGACCGGCGTATTAGCATTAAAGCACAATCTCATAAATGCACAGATGGGAGTGTAAAGTTCTGACAGTGCACAAATAAAAGCATGATCTAAAAAGGCTCAGCGATGACCAAAGCAATCTACCAACAGCTGTGTGATCACAAAATGGGACAATGGGTAAATTCAAGTTTAGTCGTCTTAGTTTCTTTTGAATAAGCCGTGAATATAGACCTAGAGGAAGATAAGAAACTCTACAAGACTTATGCAACTGATCTTAAAGGAAATGCATTTGTTAATTAATGTAGTCGTCTTTTCTGTGTTTCAAAGAAACGTAAAAAATGAAAAAAGCAATTCACTCACACATATACTGAATAATTTGATCTATTATTAAAGCACCAAGTGATGACCTCTAAAGCATGCAAGTGAATGTGTAAGGATCGTATGCACTGGTATTTCGCCTCTTTTTGACTGTCAGGCGCGTCCAGACGTCAGCTCCGTTCACTAAAGAGAAGCAGCTTTTGAACAGGACGTCACTAGTGTAGTTAGTGTTGAGCTGGTATTGATCAAACCGTTCAATCTTCACTCGTCTGTTTCTTCTAGACCCCAAAGCCCCCTCCTCACAGCTGACCCCCGAGCAGCTGGCTGTGCTTCTGAACCTCCTGCAGTCCAAGAGCGGCCCGGGGGGGTCCACGATGAACCCGGAGACGCTTCAGCAGCTGACGCAGGCCTTGCCCCCCGCACCGCTGGAGTCTGAGAGACCCCCGGAGCCGCCTCCGCTCCCCAAAGTGTCCAAACCCCCCCAGCCGCCCCGCACCCCACCCATGCCCAAGCCGCCTTCGCCCCCCGCCCCGCAGCAGTCGGTCCAGAGCGACGGAGAGGCCTCGGTCACACAGACCGCCGTCACCATGCTCCTCGCTCAGCTCCTCAAGGGAGAGGTCATGGGGTTCGAGGGGGGCGAGGGGGGCGAGGGGGGCGTCTCAAACCCTGCAGCTCCACCTGAGCCCAGCCCTGTGTCTCCAGGTAATGACACGTCATCCTGAACATCTTGGCTGTGTCGGGAATCTCATATTATCCGTGTAGGGATATCACTTTGGAATTAGAAATGACTTGGATTAATAATGTATTCAAATTTTTTTTTTTATTCATCAAAAACACACTCCTTGAAACAAATATTGAGCAGCACACCTGTGTTTAACACTGATAATAATCAGAAATGTTTCTTGAGCAGTAAATCATCATATTATTCTGATTTCTGAAGATCATGTGACACTGAAGACTGGAGGAATGATGCTGAAAATACAGCGGAGCATCACAGAAATACATTACACTTTAACACAGATTCACACAGAAAACATGTTAAATGGTAGAAATATTTTACAATATTAGTTTTTTTCTGTATTTTTGGTCAAATAAATGCAGCCTTGATGAGCAAAAAAAAAAAAATTTAATATCTTACAGATCCCTAACTTTTAAACAGAGGTGTACATGAAACGGTGCTCTCAAAACACAACACTAAAGTGCAAAACATTTATTATTCTCCCAACTTATTTCATTCCACTTTTCAAAAGCAAAAATGCATTCAGTGTTTGGTTTCTGTAATCCGTTCTTCTGCTGTCTTATAAATCTGTGATCATTTCTTCTGTTAACATCAACACGTTGTAACCAATTGTACGGTTTGCTCGTTTTTATTCAAAACCACAAAACATTTTTTTAAAAGTGCCGAACCATTACATTTGAGTGAATGGGTGAAATCAGTCGAATGCTTCTCATCGGCTCTTCAGCAGGAAGTGTGAGATTTCAGCTGTTTCTGTGTGTGTTTCTGCAGTGTGTGAAGTCAGCGGCTCATCCTCCAGACCTCTAGAGTCTCTCTCCATCCTCCCGCCGGACCAGAGACCCCCAGAACCTCCAGAGCCGCCCCCCTGCGCAGACCTGGACTACCGACAGGCCCCCGAGCCCCAGCCGGAGCGAGCCCCAGGAGACGCTCCCAGACCTCCGGAGGGACCCGGCTACGGGACGGACTTCAGCCGGCCGCCGCCTCCGTTCGGATACGCAGACAGCTACCTCGGGCACATGATGGGGGGCCACCCGCCTCTGGCCCACAGCAGCATGGTGTTCAGCGGAGACCAGGACCATCGCTTCGAGTACAATCCCAGCGGGCCGCCGCCTCCTGTTCCCGCTCCGCCGCAGGCCTGGACTTCCCCCTCACAGTCGCTCCCGCTCGGGTACGTTCCCCATGTGAACACGGCAGCGCTGCGGGGCAGAGGACTCCCTTTCTGACGTCTCCCCGAACCAGCACCAAGCAGAACTGGAGGAACAGCTCGCGGGGACACATCTTTTGCGTTTCCAGAGCTGTTTCCGGTTCCCCTGCGATTGAGTTTTGTAATCGGTTCTACTGCTGTCTTTTAAATTAAAACTGTACCTTTGCGTGTGCACTTGCCGTGCATGGGGAAGTGTTTTTATGAGCGTCTCGGACTAGTGTTATAATGATGTTTTGCACTACTGAATAAAGTAGGTGGAAACTAGTGAAGGTGTGACGGAGGAATGTGCTGTATCTGCACACATGACCAGTAACGGAAGTCCTTTCCTTTTTTTCGTTCCCTTTTTTTTTTTGGTCAGTCATTTTTTTTCTTCTAATGATTCATTAATGATGGTCTCTGTCACAAGGCTAGCACTTCTGAGCTGAGCGAGTGAACGATCAAAGCCGTTTCTCTCGCCAGCTCTCGTCTACAGACATTGATTCATTAAAAGAGACTGATTTCGAGGAGATGAGCAACAATGTCTTTTGTATGAAGATGTTTTTTTTTCCCCTTTGGCAAATGTTTATTAAAGAAATGCCAACCATTTAATATGTACTGGTATTTTTAATTCTTTGTATATTTTTGCATATCATGTGTGTGTTTGTGTATATATCTATAATCAGATGTGCTCACACTGCCGAAGTGTACATGTGTTAAATACATCAGCAGTGAAGTAAACAACAACAACAACAAAACATGTATTAGAAAACTAAACTCACAGTATTCTTCCATGAACTATTTTCTCATTCATGTTAGTAAAATGAGTTTGAACACAACTGAAGCGATCTCTTAATGTGAACTACATTGAAAATACACATTAAATACTTTATACCTTTATAGAAAATAAGCTCACTAAATATGGAGGACCAAATCTGCAGAAATTAAAAAATGAATAAATGTAGATAAATAAAATAAATGACCTCGATTAAAAACATTCATTTTTAATAAAATTTAACCCTGATTTTTTTTTTTTTATTACGTTTTCCTTGATGTATTGTATTGTTTTTTATTATTCTTAACCTTCATTTACTTATTCTCTCATATATATATATATATATATATATATATATATATATATATATATATATATATATATATATATATATATATATATCTAGTGTTTTTTTTTAGTCTTTACATATATTTATTTACAATGTATATATATTTAGTGTTTTTTTTTAGTCTTTACATATATTTATTTACAATGTGTGTGTATATATATATATATATATATATATATATATATATATATATATATATATATATATATATATATATTTATTCTTATTTTTTTTTCTTATTTTTTTTTGGCAAAATATTTTTTTTTAAATAAACGAATAAATCTGGAAATAAATACATATGGGAGTAAATAAATACAAAAATTAATGCTTGAATAATTAAAATTAAAATAAGTAATTATAGAAAACGAAAGAATAAGTAAATAAAAGTTTAAAAAAATTAAATGTTAAAAAAACAACAACAGAAAATCATACGTATAGGAAAAAGGGAAACATAAATTTAAGATTAAATGTTATTACAAATTAACTATATTTGTTATAATCGAGTTGTATACTTCCTTCAGCCGACATTTTTTAGATCAATATGGTACGGTTATTTTATTGACGTCAGTGTAATAAGTTAGCTCAAAGGTATACAAAAATGTGCATGTAATAGATTGGGTTATTAATTACAATTCTCATCATATAATTATAAATCAGAAAAGAACTACAAACTTTGCATTTACACACACACACACACACACACACACACATAAATAAAAGAAGAACATTTGGTAGTAATAAAGCATATTTGCATGCTTACCGTAACCATATATTAAAACATGTATATAGAAATGGAGAATTCTCCGGCGTGTGTTGTTTCAGTCACAGGTGCATCACCACACCTGACCGTGTCCTGCTTCTGTGCTCAGAGATCGAGCACAAGTTCTGCTGCATCTGCACAGAGGAGACCATGTGGCGGCGGAAGTGTGTGTGTGCGCGCGCGCGTGTGTGCGTGCGGGAGCGAGGACTGCGTGTCCACGGAGCAGCTTCTGCATGGTTACGAGCATGGCCTTAGCCAGGCTTTGACAATTAGTGAGGTCCAGGGGTTTCTTTAATAACCCCTATAAATACAACTAATTATATACTCTAACACTTGAAAAGAGACAGAAATGTAGATGTTTGTGGAGAGATGCTCATATTTAAATCATACCCTATTTATGGCATCAAAGTTTGTTAATAATATTATTATGGGGTGGATAAGTTTATCAATTGTTTAATATACATGCGAACCGTTATACACGTTATTACCAAAGTGCCACATAAAAAAAATTCACCGTATTTTCTCCGTGTGATTACATTAAGACAGTTTGTTTTGTTATTAGATTTATAAGACCACGTCTTAAGTGTAATTTTTCGAAATTGATATTTAAGCTGAATAAAGAAATCTTTCCATTGATGTATTTGTCAAGAGGACAGTATTTAAAAATCTGGAATCTGAGGGAGCAAAAAAAAATAAAAAATCTAAATAATGAGAAAGTCGTTTTGCAAATGATTTCTTAGCAACGCTTATTACTAATGAAAAATATATTTATATATTTATTATATAAATATTTATATATTAGAAAATGTCTTCATGGAACATGATATTTACTTGATATCCTAATGATTTTTGGTATAAAAGAAAAATTCATAATTATAACCCATACAATGTTGTCACGTATGTAAATGAGGGATGCATTGTGTTCATCGTGTGTTATTAGTCATCATCATCTTAAAAGCTATAACCACAAATAAGTAAATATTATAATGCATTAAAACAGTTGTTATGATTACTCGTGAGACGATACAACACTATGCATTCATTATAATACCTTAAAGCTGCGTTATGTAACTTTTGACGCTCTAGCAGTTAATAAACAGAACTGCTTGCGTCTTGCGGAAGAACATCGTAGCCGGAACTACTTCTCTCTGTTTATGTCTATGAAGAATCACAAAGGTACTGGGTTACTCCGCCGCGGTATCCCCGAAGCAATCTAAAATAGTCCGAATATAAACACTTATTATAGGTGCACCCTAGTGATTCAGGACAAGCTAAAAACACGGTTTGGAAAATGGATTCATGGTGTACTCGCTTATTATGTTCATTTTTCTACATTTTGAACACAAACAAAGTTACGGACCGCAGCTCTGATTGGTTGTTTTTAACCGGGAGCGATGGAGTTTCTGCAAATGGCAATAGGACACTGGGAGGAGCCAGAGGAGCTTGATTTTTTCACAGATTATCTGTCTCATATTCTACTGTCAGGACATAATGACCGGTTTAATAAATATGTAAAAAAAAATTGAGTCTACCAAACATGCTCCACATCTGCAGCCGGACGCTCCTCTGTGAAGGAGCAAGCATGATCCCCAAACATTATGTTCCTGTACTGGAGGTGTTTATGGTTTTAAGATGCTTTCAGAACTGTTAAGGAGAGAAAAGTCATCCCGAGAAGAAAAGCAGCAGGTTTATGCAACGTCATCCTCTTTTAATTATGCATATTTAGGTTTGCCCTTATCCTATAATGTTAACTGCAACAAAACCATGAAAGTCAGAATTTTTCTTTTCACTGCAAAATATATAAAAATAAATAGTCCAAATTGTGAGCGTAAAGTTGCAGTGACCTTTATTTTTATTGATCTTTTATTGCATGGAGGATACAAGCTTGCATAAACCCAAACCTGACGAACAGCTTCTGTGGGAGAATCAGGAGTCTTTATATGTACAGTATTTCAATACTATACAACTCATTATTTTAAGTTATACACTATCATAGGAATATTCTCTATGCTGGAATCAAGTAACAGTGCCTGTCTTACCTTAAAAAAAAGGGAAGTTATTTACTGTACATTGTGTTTGTAGCTTTAATATTATTTAAACTTATTCCATTCATTCTTAACTTTTTCATGTGAAACCTTGTCAGAAAATGAAGCAGGATGCCGCAAATAAATGCATCTAATGCCTTAAATGAACATGTGAAACAACCTTAGTTCTTGTTGCAGTTTGTTTTCGTTTTTTAATGAGAAGGTGTGCTTTTGAAATTGCAAGGAAATTTTGTAGATTTGCTTGGTTTCAGAATATCATTGAATAAAGAGAATCTGTGATTTCGAATGCCTTTTACAGTGACGTCTGAGTTTCTGCAGAATTATGCATAAAAAATAGTCATTTAAATATACGTTTAAACAAAAACTAAAAAGTGCAACAGGTAGACAGACAAATAAGACAACATTTGGTTTCCAGAATGTGCGTTATGCTCGTGATATTGGTCCACAATCACACGACAAATCCTGATGAGCGTATACTTCAGTCCTCCGTTCAAGCCTTAAATCGAGCTCGGAGAGATCA